>NW_019154094.1:36783740-36926959 GCF_002288905.1 Enhydra lutris kenyoni | reverse complement strand
ACCAATGTACCTTTAAAACCCATTCATTTCAATCTTAGTCCGTCCTGACCATCCTAAATTCCATTCCAAAGATTTCCCTTCACAAACCTTCTACAACTTTCCTTTGCATTCAGGTTTTGTCCCAAGTCATTTCCTTCCAAACAACCATCTCATTTAGGACAAAATTACCTTCTTTTACTTTCAACAAAATGTACTCCCATTCCTTAAATCTTTCTTACATATCTTCTACTTTCCTACATACAGAGTTGCTTCCTTTATTTCCAGCAGTCTTACAGTTAGCAGAATTTTGTACTCTTAGAAACACCTTTAGTTATTAACCTCTAGTCAGTTATTAACCAATTGTGAATGGTTGTAACAGAATTCTTTAGATGCCAAGTTATGAATCAGTTAAGACAAACCATGCTTACTAACAGATTTAAATATTCTTATTTTCTTTGCTGTAAGAAGTCAAAAGCACAAACCTATGTTAAATAATCAATGACTTAGCTTTTTATCATCTTTGGAAAAGACCTAAATGTCCAACAAATTTAATTCCATTTGTCATCCAAGTAAAACTTCAAACTTTCAGGTTACCAAAGACTTTGAAAGCTATCTCAGCAATTACCCATTAAAACTGAGACAGACAATTAACCATCAGTTTAGTCATTTCTTTGCTAACAGATTTTAACAAATAACACGAGCTTATTTGACCTTCAGTAAACTTTGAAGTTTCACGTTTACTGCTAATAACTTAAAAGACAGGTATATCTTTATTTTTTTTTTTAAAGATTTTATTTATTTATTTGACAGAGAGAGATCACAAGTAGATGGAGAGGCAGGCAGAGAGAGAGAGAGAGAGAGGAGGAAGCAGGCTCCCCACTGAGCAGAGAGCCCGATGCGGGACTCGATCCCAGGACCCTGAGATCATGACCTGAGCCGAAGGCAGCGGCTTAACCCACTGAGCCACCCAGGCGCCCCAGGTATATCTTTATTAAACCAACAAACTTAACTTAGTTCAAATACTGATTTACGTTCCACCTGGGCCCACTCCACTTTGAATGTTTACCTGAGACACGGGTGGGAGGATCTGGAGTGGGGGGTGTTAGGTCCAGGGGCTACTCTTCTTGCTCCTTGACAGTGAGGAAAGGAGGAGCCGTGGTGCGTGATCTAGAGGCCAGTCATGTAGGCTGCAGACACATTGGTGCAGAAACACGAGAAGGAGAGACAGAAGAAACACAGTGCTGCCAGGAGGCAGAGAAAGGATTCCCGGTTTTAGAGCTCATCAGCCCCAACAGAGGAGCAGATGCCATGCTTTCCCACCAGCAAGGGGGAAAGGGTTAGGCAGTCCATGCTGGGCGGGAGAGTACAGGGAATTTCCCGGAAACAAAGGGAGTTTTGGCAGCTGTTTGGGAATATTCCTTACGGTCTCTATCTCGAGTTAGACCAACCCCAGTTGGCTGCAGTTACAGCCCTTAACATGGGAAATGAGTGAAGGAGAAGCCCCCACATCTATTAGGAGGAACATAGATAAAGTCAGAGTCCCCTTTGTTCGGAGTGGCCCAGCAACCTGGGTTTACTAGAAGGCTTATTCTGCAAAAGGCCCTTAGATCGGGGTCCTGGTGTAGAGCAATGAAGGCCTAGGTTTGAGCAATGAAGGTATAGCTTTAAGTATTTAGTAGAAGACACTGACAAGAAACAGTAAAGACTGAAATCCATCATGGTCTATGCGACATTCCAACACATGTGGTCCTTACAGCCAACTTCCCTAGGAAACGGTCCCTGGTTGCATTTTAATTCAATTGGGTACTGGTTTCGGCCAGCTCCCAATGGAGATCCCACGGCCAGAAGTGGCTAGACCAGGGATGTGGAGGGGATCCCATTAGATCAGTCAGGAGGAAACCTCACATGGGAGTCTTAAGATTGGCAGCCATCCTGCTGACTTAGGTGGCTGTCCCGTGCCCAAGAGAGACAACTTTATATAAGAACAGGAAGAGAGAGGGCATCAAGTTTCTGGGTCTTATTACCATTCTCAGCCCCCTAGAGGCACTCACCAGTGGGGATTTTCTCAGTCCCCTAGAGACGAGTGACACAACAGGCAACAAAAAGACAAAAACAACCAATGATAATTAACAAGAACACACTCACACAGTCTCAGTCCACAACAAGACAAAGACACCAATGACAATTAACAAGGACACACTCACACAGACAAACGATCCAGCGTAGCCACGAAGACAAAACTGAAAGGAAGTTAAGGGAGAATCCGACCACAAGGGCAGCCAGCTCTCCTCACAGATGAGGATCTTGTCCTCCAGGCGGGGGTAAGGGACGTCTCTTCCAAACGGGCAAGGGATGTCTCTTCCAAAAATCCCCATAAACTTAACAAACAGCAACAGACAACAAAAACAAGACGCCTGACCGCCTGGGGCACTCGAAACCCCTGGCTGTGTTGGGGGACTGCGAACCCCCTGGTGACCGCTTAGGGGGACTTGAACTCCCTGAAACAGTGGGGGACTCGAACCCCGTGGTGACCGCTTAGGGGGACTCGAACCCCCTGAAACGGTGTGGACTCAAACCCCCTGGTGACCGCTTAGGGGGACTCGAACCCCCTAAAACGGTGTGGACTCAAACCCCCTGGTGACTGCTTAGGGGGACTCGAACCCCCTGAAACGGTGTGGACTCGAACCCCCTGGTGACCGCTTAGGGGGACTCGAACCCCCTGAAACGGCGGGGGACTCGAACCCCCTGCAGGGGCAAGGGACGTCTTCCAAGACCCCCAGTTGATGGCCTGCCACGCATCTGTTGAGCCAATGTCGACCCAGATATAAGTTGGAATTCCTACAGGTAATTGGAGCTCCCAAAGTATGCACGCAAATAAATGAAAACGAGTGCACTCACCAGCCGGCACAAGACCCTCTGGGTTGGGGTCCTGGGAGTCTCCCAGATCTCGGTGGAACCTCCAAATGTTGTACCTGAGTTTTCGTGTCCGAGAGACCACCAAAGAGCCAACACTGATGCAATCACACGAGGGTTTATTTAACAAGCTTAAGCTTGGGCCCAATTTACCCGACACAGCGGAGTAGGGACTTGGACCCCGAGCTTAGTTAAGGCAGGGGTATTTATGGGTTCCTGTTACTAAAGCAGGGTGGGGGGTCTCTGGAACTAAAGTAAAGTAGGGGAAAGTTCAGCCCTTGGGCACAGGGGTCTGAGATGGCTGTGGGAGCTAAGATGGCTGTACTTACGCTAAGGCTAAACCTGAGGTGGGACGGCCTTAATTTTTCTCGGCCTCCACAAAACTATATTTATTTCTAGCAGTCACCACCTAGATAAATACACTTTCTTATTGCCACTAGGAGATGTTAAAAATCTCTATTCTTGTATATATTATACTAATTTTTTAATTATCGACTTACTTGTTTGGTTCTTTCAGGAGACCTTGAGACTCTAGAGTATCAAATCCATCTTATTTTTGTAACCCCAACTGTTAAAGTGATGCCCCGTATCCCCAAGACCTTTAATAAGTATGTATTCTACATACACAATTTCTTTTGTTAAAAAGATTTTATTTATTATTTATTATCTATCAGAGAGAGAGAGAGAGAGAAAAAAAAAAACACATACAAGCAGGGGAAACAGCAGGCAGAGGGAGAAGCAAGCTCCTTGAGGCTCCCTGCTGAGCAAGGAGCCCAATGCCGGACTCGGACTTGATCCCAGGAGCCTGGAATCATGACCTGAACATAAGCCAGGTGCTTAACCAACAAAGCCACCCAGATTCACCCCACCCTCACCAAATACACAGTTTCATTTTCACCTACTACTCACTAGCTTTCAAGGGCACTTGCTCATGCTATCTGAGACATGTGGCAGCAATTCTCACCATGCTTACAAACTCAGGTGAAGTTTACCACGTCCAGACTGGTTTGAGGCTGTTTCCCAAGCCTACAGGGCTCTTTCTTTCTCTTGGGACTTATTTGAAACTGTCTTGCCCTTTTAACTTTCTTTAAGCCTTGGCTCCTCCAATCTCCCTAAGTAGTTACAGTGTTGCCACGCTTGAACTCCACTGTGGGCTATTTGAGAGAGCTCCCAAATTGTTCCATATTGCTGATCATATGCCTCATCTCTTGTCTTCCTTTCTTTTGTATACTCTTTAATGCCCAGTGCTATATACCCAGACTAAAAGCTCAAATATTTTTTTTTTTTCAAATTGAACTTGCTTGTATCTCATAAACCAATCTCTTCCAGCAATTGGAAAGCAAAGTGCCTTGTGTAAAATTTTAAATCTCAGGCATAAGAATCCCTGGAATATTTGATCATGGCAATAAAGCTAGTAACAGATTCCTTTCGCTTTCAAACTCTTGAGAGAAAGAAAGAAAGAGAAAGAAAGAAAGAAAGAAAGAAAGAAAGAAAGAAAGAAAGAAAGAAAAAAACTAGGAGCCAAATTGAAACTGTTAACTCATGGCTCAATTATAAAATAAGACTATTTTTTAATTATTTCTTTAGCGAGCGCATGCCAGCTGGCAGGAGGAGCAGAGGGAAGGAGAGAGAGAGAATCAGGTGAGAACCCGGTGAGGGGCCTGATTCTACAGTCCAGAGTGGGGCTTTATCTCAAGATCCTGAGATCATGACCTGAGCTGAAATCAAGAATCAGATGCTTAACCAACTGAGCCACCTAGGTTCCCCGCCTATTACTTTTTAAAAATCTGCCCCTTCTGCCCCTTTCCTCCCACTCAGGGTTATTTCATTGCTCAGATATACTTACTGCAAAAGGAGGTCAATTTCTTTCTCTACTTTTTTTTCCCTCAAACTTTTAATTTAGAAGGATACTGTTTAGAATCT
This sequence comes from Enhydra lutris kenyoni, assembly GCF_002288905.1. Taxonomy (NCBI): domain Eukaryota; kingdom Metazoa; phylum Chordata; class Mammalia; order Carnivora; family Mustelidae; genus Enhydra; species Enhydra lutris. The sequence continues at coordinate 36,922,144 of NW_019154094.1, read as the reverse complement.
ATTCGAAAGACATAAAATCATATTGCTAAGCTTTTTGAAGAAAGAGGAAACTGATTGATAGATCCTTTGTCTCTTCTGAAATCTTTTAACTCTTGTCTAATTTATTTATGTAATCATCAGGGTCCTTTTCTTTGTAACCTTCCTCCTTTTTCTACCTCCTCCTCTCTCTGAAATTTGATGGGTATAGTTCTTTTCAATAGTCTTGACTTCCTTGAGCAAACCTAGCCCCAATAAGATATTAAATAGTCTCAAAATAAGTAAACTAATAAATAAAAATGAAGGAAAATGAAAGGAGAGGAAAACAGACTAAGCTGCCTGGAGCAACCGTTAACTAATGTCTTCCTGCAGGTATTTTAGATCCCACAACTGATAAGAAAATCACTACAGAAACTAAGAGCATAGTACTTTATCTCATTAGCAGTGTAGGAAAGCTCCAAGCCACAGCTATAAAAACAGCAGACATCTTCCAGTAATATGCATGTCTGGGCTACAGTAGATGCCACCTGTGGTCCCTTATAATGGAAATAAAAAAATAAAATCACCATCACTTTACTACTTTCAAATATAGTTAAAAAAAAAAAAAAAACAAGTCTTGTGGTATTCAAATATTAACTCATAAATGCATGGTCAGGTCTAGATGAGAATAGACACTCCAAGGGCAGAGTACTGCTGGTTGCTGCTACTCAAGTTGTGATAATGGAAATACCTGATTTGACTTACACAGTGCCTCAAAGGGCAGATACACTTTAATATAGCTCATTGAACCTCACTATGTTTGCACTGGAAAATGACATGATTACCAGAACAAAATACCCCAAATGTAAAACACTGGTACATCACTGGAGTGAATATCTTCTCAGAGACTAACACAGTGGTAAATGGACGTCCAGGACTACAGACTGGTAGAGGAGGAAAAAAATAACTCGGAGGAAGGAGGGGGAGAAAATGGGAGGACAAGAATGGACTGTACAAGAGGTGAGGTTGACGTACAGAAGTGCAGAGCAAAGCAACACTCTCCGAAAGAGGAAAGTATTGGGTTAGGCAGAAATAGAAGGGGAGAGAGAGAAGAATACAAGAAAGGGAATAAAAGAGGCATGTTGTAGAGAATTAATCAGTTACATTGGAGTGAATTTAGAAAACCAGATAGTTTCCAAATCTGCCCTGATTTTGTTTTCTAATAGCCCTGACATTATTATCTCCATAATGTGGAATAGCTGTGAATGAGCAGATAATTCCAGATTTTATTTCTTGTTGTGCCCTGGTAAATGCTGTACTGTGTTTGGGGCCAGTTACAGACCTCTATTCCTGAGAACTGAGAAAGGATAGGACTTGTAAAGAAAGTATTAGTTTAGTATCTTGGTACAGGAGCTCCAGAATCCAGCATAGTCTATTTTAAAGGGTTAAAATAACTTGAATTGGAGGACACAAGATTCCCTTGAGAAGCTGGCATCAGAAAGGTCTTTTTCTAAGCCTTTTGTTAGGTAGGTTTCCTTCTGAAGGAAGAATAAGAAAAAAACTAGGTAAGTTTCACGGGTGTCCATTTTTGATTAAGGTTTTGAGTGGGACATTGCCAACTCCCATGGTTTAATGCATGCCATACTACCAAAGTCAGAATTCACATCATTTTATATTCTGTGTCCCTTATTAAATTTTTATGTAGTTATTCTTAATACCTTTGTCTTTTAATTTTTATACTAAAAGTAAAAATGATTTATATGCCACCATTCAGTGTTACTTCTTACTTCAGTGTTATTTGTTTATATATTTACCTTTGCCTGTGAGTTTTATACTTTTATATGCTTTCCTTTTTTCAAAAAAATATTTTAGTTGTTTATTTGACAGAGAGAGTCACAGCAAGAGAGGGAACACAAGCAGGGGGAGTGTGAGAGGGAGAAGCAGACTCCCCCGCTGAGCAGGGAGCCCAATATGGGGCTCAGTTCCAGGACCCTGGGATCATGACCTGAGCCAAAGGACAATGCTTAACGACCAAGCCACCCAGATACCCCTATACTTTTATTTGCTTTCAAGTGACTGGTGCCCCTTAGTTTTAACTTAAAGAATGCTCTTTGTTTACATTTAAAAATAAGAAAGCTCTTAAATTAACAACTTAACTTTATACCACAAGGAACTAGAAAATGAAAAACAAAGTTCAAGTTAGCAGAGGAAGAAAACCATAAAGATCAGAGAAGAAATAAGTGAAATAGAAACTATAAGAGCAAGAGAAAAAAAGATCAGTGAAATAAAAAGTTTGCTTTTTAAAAGCAAAATTGATAGATCTTTAGCTAGACTAAGAAAAAAGACTAAAATAAATAAAATTGTAAATAAAAGAAAAGACATTAGAACTGATGCCACAGAAATAGGATGATAAGAGTCTAATATGAACAATTATATGCCAAAAATAGGATAACCTAAAAGAAATCAATAAATTCCTAGTGATATACAACCAGCCAAGAGTGAATCATGAAGAAACAGAATATCTGAACATACCAATAACAAGTGTGAACACTGAAACAATAATTGAAGCCTCCCAACAACAACAAATACTAGAACCAGATGGTTCACTTGGTGAATTCTACCAAACAATTAAAGAATTAATGGTAATCCTTCTCAAAATCTTCCAAGAAAATGAAGAGGAGGGCATACTCCCGGAGTCATTTTACTAAGTCAGCATTATCCTCATTTCAAAGTCAGATAAAGACACTATAAGAAAAGAAAATTACAGACCAAAATCTTGATGGATAGAAAAGTCCTCAACAAAATACTAGTGAACCAAATGCAACAGCAAACTAAAAGGATCATACAATATGATCAAGTGGGATTTATCTCTAGAAGGCAAGGATGTTTCAACATATGCAAATAAATAAATGTGATCCACCATACTAACATAACAAAGGATAAAAATCATATAGTTATGTCAATAGATGCAGAAAAAGCATTTGACAAAATTTAACAGTTTTATCATACACTCAACAAATTATATATAGGTGGAATTTCCCTCCACATACTAAAGGGCACATAAGAAAACCTAACAAATAACATTACACTCAATGGTAAAATACTAAAATCTTTTTCGCTATCTCTAAAACAAAACATAGATTCCCATTCTTGCTAATTTCTTTCAACATAGTACTGGAATTCCTAGCCAGTGAAATTAGGCAAGAAAAAGAAATAAAAGGCATCCAAATTACACAGGAGGAAATAAAATTAATTCTATTTTCAGATGACATGACCTTATATGCAGAAAAAATGAGACTTCTATATCTTAAGTCTCCTCCGAAACAACAAAAATATTGTAACTAATAAACAAATTCAGTAAATTTGCAGGATACAAAATCGACTACAAAAATAAGTTTCCGGGGGTGCTTGACTGGCTCAGTTGGAAGAGCATCTAACGCTTGATCTTGGGGTCATTACTTTGAGGCCCACATTGGAAGGCAGCTATGCTCACCACTATACCAACAACACCTGCTGAGCTCCACATTGGGTATAGAGATTGCTTAAATAAAAAATTTTTTTAAAGCTCAGCATCATGTCTATATCCTAGCAATAAACTATCCAAAAAGGAAATTAAGAAAACAATTACATTTATAGTCATGCCTAAAAGAATAAAATACTTAGGAATAAATTTAACCAAGGTGATGAAAGATGCTTACACTGAATATGATAAAACATTGATGAAAGAAATTAAAGAAAACACAAATAAATGAGAACACATCCCATGTTCATGAATTGAAAAAATTAGTATAATTAAAATATTTGTACTACCAAAAGTGATCTAAAGATGCAATGCTATCCTAATTAAATAACATTATTCACAGAAATAGAAAAAAAAACCCTAAATATCATATGGAACCACAAAAGACTCCAAATAGATAAAGTAATTTGAGAAACAAATGCAGAAGTGGCGCCATTGACTTCTTGATTTAAAAATATATTACAAAGCTACCCTAATCAAACCAATATGGCACTGACATAAAGGCAGACCTATAGATCAATAGAATAGAATAGAAAGCCCCCAAATAAATCCACACATATATGGCCAATTGATCTTCCACAAGGATGCCAAGAATACACAATTGGGAGAAGACAGTTTCTTCAATAAGTGGTGTTGCGAAAATTGGATAATGATATGCACAAGAATGAAATCGGACCCCTATCCTACACATTATAGAAAATAATTAAACTTAAAATGGATCTAAGACTTTAATGTAAGAACTGAAATTATAAAACTCCTACATGAAAATGTAGGAGAAAACTTTTTTTTTTCGAGATTTTATTTATTTATGTGATAAAGACAGCAAGAGAGGGAAGACAAGCCAGAGGAGAGTGAGAGGGAGAAACAGGCTTCCTGCTAAGCAGGGAGCTCCTTGCAGGGCTTGAGCCCAGGACCCTGAGTTCATGACCTGATCTAAATGGAGGTGCTTAATGGCTGAGCTACGCAGGTACCCCAGAAGAAAACCTCTTAATGTTGGTCTTAGCAATGATTTCTTGCATATGATACCAATAGCACAGGCAACAAAAGCAAAACTAGACAAGTGGAAATATATCAAACTAAAGATCTTCTGCATAGGAAACAATTTATAAAATGAAAAAGCAACCTACAAAATGCGAGAAAAAATATATATAAATATATATATAATATATAAAATGAGGGGCTAATATCCAAAATATATAAGCAATTCCTATAATTCCTATAATTCAGGAGCAATAAATTAACTAATTAAAAATGGGCGAAGGACTTAAATAGACATTTCTCTAAAGAAGACAAAAATGGCCAACTGGTATATGAAACATTGCTCAATATAAATAAGGGAAATACAAATCAAAACCACAATGATCTACCACTTCACCTGTTAGGAAAGCTATTATAAAAGAAAAAAAAACCCAAAAGATAAAAAAAACTTAATGAGGTTGTAGAGAAATTGGAACCCTTGCATACTGTTGATGGGAAAGTAAAATGTTGCAGCTACTATGGAAAACAGTATGGAGATTCCTCAAAAAATTAAAATTATAACTCTAAATGATCCAGAAATCCCACTTCTGAGTGTATATCCAGAATAATTGAGATTAATACTTAGAAGAGATATCTGCACCACCATGTTTATTACAGCATTATTCAAAATAGCTGAGATAGGGAAACAATCCAGATGTCTAATAACAGCTGACTGGATCAAGAAAATGTGGTATATTCATATTAGAGAATACTATTAAACCTTTAAAAGGAAAGGAATCCTGCCATTTGTGATAACACATATTGATCTGAAGCACATTATATTAAGTGAAATAAGCCACTCACAGAAGGACAACTATTGCCTGATTCCAGTTAAGAGGTATCTAAAATAGGCAGACTCATAGAAGAAAGAAAAGAATGAGGGTTGCCAGGGACTGGGAGTAGGGGAAAATGAGTTATTCAATGACTATAAAGCTCCAGTTATACAGGATGAGTAAGTTCTATAGACATGCTATACAATATAAAGCCTATACTTAACAGTACTGCACTGATCACTTAAAATTTATTCAGAACGTAGATCCCATGTTAAATGCTCTCATCACACACATATACACATACGCACAAATGAAAACAAAAACAAAACAAAGAGACACAAGGTGGTCTTGCGGAGGTGATGGGTCTATTACTTTGACTGTGGTGATGGTTTCACAGGTGTATGCCTGTGTCTGAACACATCAAATGATATTCATTAAATATTTGCAGTTTTTAATATCAAGTATACCTCAACAAAGTTGCTTTAAATGTCATTATTTTCCAACAAAGGATCTTGCCAGTTATGTAGCTGGTTCTGCTGGAATCATATTCCTTTTCCCACACTCTGTAGCTGAATGGACAATGTACTTCCTATTGTTCAACTTGATCTCCTTGTGTGTGGAGAGGTAATAGAGATAGCTCACTGTATTGCTGGGAAGATTCAGTAAGATAATGTATGCAAAGCACTCATCAATGTGCCTGACAAATATTAAGCATGCAGTGTAGGTTGGTCTTTGTTACTGTTATTTCTGGTTATGTTGGAAGGTGATGTACAAGGGAATGCCATCGAGTGTCAGGCAGGCAGATTGTGTCTACACTAAGAGCAGCCTCATTCCCAAGTCAAGGAGTTGGGGCAGCAATATAGAGAATATCAGACTTAGGTCATAATGCAAATCCCTCTTGCTCTATGGCCCTCTGGACTTTCATTGCATGGAATATGTGCTAGGCTGTCCCCCTCAACTGTCCAGGAGCACTGGCACCCACGTTCTGAGCCAGGCAAATCTATCAAGGCTGCTCTGGTTCGTCACCTCTCTCTGCCAACTTTAAAGAGCACCACACTTGCATCTGTATCTCTGAACTTAGAATTTGCTGTGCCCTGATTTGGAGTTGGGGTGAGAAACTGCCTCTCTGAAGATTTACTTTTAACAACTTATGTTTCTGTTTTTCATTTGTTTTCACTGAAAGATAAATTTGCACCATGTTCTCTGAAAAACTCCAGATGCCTCTGTGTGACCTGTCCTTATCTGCACCTTGGTCTCAATTCACCTCCCAAGTATAGTCAGCAGATAGAGGATGCTAGCACTCAAGCCTTGCTCCTTTCCCAAGCCTTCCAAGCTGCACACTTTCCTCCTCCCCATGTGCACTGGAGCTCATGGGACTGTTGCCTAACTGTGAGGAACCCTAGAAATACAGGAGCATCTTTAAGATATTTGAAACATAATAAGAAAATTCAACTGTTTGATTTGAGAAAAGATTGGCCCAGCAGGCAATATAAAAGGACAGTGGGAAACACTGAAAAGAGATAGGCAGTAAGTCAGAGGAGAAATACAAAAATAAAAAAATAAAATGATACAGGATATTATTATTTCAGCTTTGCCCTGGCTTTATCTGACAACTCTCAAAAAAGAATACTAATATAAGACAATGGAAATAACTGAACAACTTCAAATGTTCTTTTTTTTTTCTGTGTGGAATAGTTGCAAAAGGAAAATTACTTTTGATTATATAGCTCCGTTAGAATCTACTTTCTTATTTGTGGGTTGATACTTATACCACATTCAACGTATGGTGGTATAAGGATTTATGGAGCAGGCACAGAAGAACAAAGGTGTTTGGAAATAATCTCTTAGGCCAACAGAGAATTTCATCAGACACAGGCACCCCAACTACATACGGGGCTCCATACTGAGAGTTGGGGCTGCAAGGCCATTAAAGGAATGCCATCGAGTGTCAGGCAGGCAGATTGGATCTAAGTAAAATTAAATTACTGTACTATGGTGAAAACAAGTCCCCTCCATTATCATCTCTCTTTGCTCTGGGATAATTTATAGGCAAATGTGATTTCTTTTGATTCCATAAGGTTACTTGGAAAGTTATGTCGAACTATTTAACGACAAACTTATGAATGCTAATGTAGCAACATGGACGGGACTGGAGGAGATTATGCTGAGTGAAATAAGTCAAGCAGAGAGAGTCAATTATCATATGGTTTCACTTATTTGTGGAGCATAACAAATAGCATGGAGGACATGGGGAGTTAGGAGAAGGGAGTTGGGGGAAATTGGAAGGGGAGGTGAACAATGAGAGACTATGGACTCTGAAAAATAATCTGAAGGGCTTGAAGAGGTGGGGGGACTGGGAGGTTGGGGGAACCAGGTGGTGGGTATTAGAGAGGGCACAGACTGCATGGAGCACTGGGTGTGGTACAAAAACAATGAATACTGTTATGCTGAAAATAAATTTAAAAAAATTATTAATAAAAAATAAATAAATAAAGTACACAGAATATACTTTAAATACTATTGTGACTTTAATTTCCTAACACTCAGGCTTGAAGAAACACAGTATCATTTAGAACACTTCTACCAATTTCACTTAACCTTGGAGTCTGCCCACATGTAAAGTTCCGATCATTTTTCTACTTACCTGGAAGCCCATAAAAGACCCACCTTGTCTTCGGCAATGCCCGGCTCTCAGGCTCTCGGGTTGCACAGGAACTACACATTGACTCATCATAGTCTCTGATTAGCTAACTCACCGAACAGATCTTGGAACTTGCTCACCTCCATACTCATGTGAGCCAATTCCTTGTAATCTCTCTCAGTATGTGCACATCCCATTGGTTCTGTTACGCTGAAGAATTCTGACTTGTTACCCTCTCCTTTGGGTAGTATAATGGAACATATTATCTAAACAAGAGGTACAATTCCTGTCTTAGGACTGCTTGGGGCAAGTACTTGAACATTTGGCAAAACAAGCTTGGTTTTTATTTCAGTTTACGTATCTTTTCTTCCCACTAAAACAAAACAAACGAAAACCCAAATGAGCAATGCTGTTAAAGGAAAGGAGTATCATAAGGCCTTGCAGTCATCTGTTGAGCACTAAACCAGCCCGTGGTGGATGGATATATGGAGTTACCAACAGAAGGTATCCTGGTTCTTTTTTTTTTTTTTTTTTTTAAGATTTCATCCATTTACCTGACAGACAGAGTAGGCAGAGAGGCAGGTAGAAAGAGAGGAGGAAGCAGGCTCCTGGCTGAGCAGAAAGCCCAACGTGGGGCTTGATCCCAGGACCCTGGGATCCTGACCTGAGCCGAAGGCAGAGGCTTTAACCCACCAAGCTACCCAAGTGCCCCGGTATCCCAGTTCTTAAGGAGGACCATAACAATTATTTTTCTGATACTTGTCTCACATTTACAAAGGAAACTTAGAAACATCCTCTCTGAGACAGAATATATGTGTGCATGTGTGTGTGGGGGGGAGAAGTGTTAAAAGGGACAGGGTTGTACACAGATTATATGTACATATTTGCAAATCTCTTCCTGACTTTCCTGTGGACCCTGGTTTAATGAACCTCTGCCTTAAATATCTTGAGATCTATGTTTGTCAATGAATAATTTTCAGTTCCACTCCAAAATCAGTGTTGAGATCTCATAATCAGATACTGGTCCTTTCAAAGTTTTATAAAATAGGGTTTCTTTATTTTTATTTCCAGAACAGGAATCTTAAAACTGGGTTCTATTATATTTCCTCAAAAAGATGTACATCCAAATTGAAGAGACCTCAAAAAAAAAAAAAAAAAAAAAAGAAAGAAAAAGAAAAAAAAAAGGGAAGAAAGAAACTGCAGGTTTCTCTGTTTCTAAACCCTCAGCTTACTACAACTTTATTTTCCTTCCAGCTACCACCCAGAGGACATTGGTGTATCCATATAGCAGCAGTACCTGAGTAGATTTCTGTGAATGAACACATGAAGGTCAGAAAGTATCAGACTTTAAATGGTATTCCAAGTTAGAAACCACGCAGGACCTGACCAAATGACCATATCCCTAAACTGGCCTCATAGTTGGAAAGCTAGAAAGCACCAAGAAAAGTCTTTTTTCCACAATCACTCTTGATCCTGATTGGCTCTCTGGTGCAGGCAGAGCACTGTAATGGGAGGCAGAAGGCTTGGACTCCGGTCCCAGTCTCCCTATAAACCGAAACAATAGAATAAACCAATAGTGATTTAAAAAACTGTAATACATCTTTCTTTAAATAAACCCTCATACCAAAATTCAGAATGTAAAACAGATAAAAGCAGCAGTCATTGACAGATTGCCCATAGCCCTCATGATGATTCCCCTAACAATCAGTCCACACTAGTTTGTAAACCAATGATCTTGATTTAAAGCGGTCGCTGATCTAGCTATAATGTGGCTTCCTGGGCTCATCCAGATCATCTAATTAAGAGTCAGAAAAGTATACTTGGGCGCCTGGGTGTTTCAGTCAGTTAAGCGTCTGCCTCTGGTTCAGGTCAGATCTCAGGGTCCTGGGATGAAGCCTAGCTTCAGGCTCTCTGCTCAACAGGGAGTCTGATCCTCCCTCTCCCTGTCCCCTCCCCCTTACTCGCGCTCTCCCCCTCTCTCACACTCTCTCTCAAATAAATAAATAAATAAATAAATAAAATCGTTAAAAAAAAACAAAAACCCAGAAAGAAAAGTATACTTTCCATTAGCCCTTAGGTAATTCTTAAGATATTCATTTGGCTGGTATGGTTCAGCATTTAAAACTACTACAGTAGAACCTAATTGTTCAAGTGTTCAAAATAATAACAACCAAATAAATAGTATATGATTCCCTTTCCAAAGCATCAGACTATTGTTAACAGCTTCAAATAACCATATTTATAACAGTTGTCTTGTGAATTGTGCCATGATTCCATCTGGGTCACACATGCTTATATAATAAGAGGCAAATACTGAATTCTTTGCAAGAAATTTCCATTCCTAATCTCCTTACAAAACTTCTCTTTTATCATCATCATAAATTTTTCATTGGTTCTTTCAAAGTATGTCATATCTTCTGAGAGAATAAAGGGGGGCCATAAAAATGCTCCCACAAATAGAGGAAATGTACCTACTGTGTCACTAATCTAGGGATTATTACCAAAGTATCTAGAACTCATTTCATCGAGACAGGGAATCCAAAAATATTCCCCCCTACCAACTTTCAAAAAGGAGGTAATACATGTAAAGAAAGTGGTATGATCCCTGGTACGTAATAAGCATTAAATAAGTTTAGCAATTTACTGTTTAAATAAGTTTAGCAATTATTATTTTTACTGTTTATTGTTATTATTTTTATTATTTAGAGATTTTATTTATTTATTTATTTGAGAGAAAGTACTGGGAGAGGGGTGAAATGCAGAGGGAGAGAGAGAATCCCAAGCAAACTCTGTACTGAATACAAGCTTGAGGTGGGACTTGATCCCATAGCCCTGATCATGACCTGAGCAGAAACCAAGAGTCAGAGGCTTACGTGACTGAGCCACCCAGGCACCCCTGTTTATTGTTATTATTGAAAGAAATAGTTTAAGACATTTCCAGGCTATTAGGTCTGGCAAATTGTTTAGACAAGGAAGGGGTGTGTGTGTGTGTGTGTGTGTGTGTGTGTGTGTGTGTGTGTGACAAATATTTTAAATATCATCACTCAATACCTCTCATAAAAGGAGGGAGGCATGTTTTGAGTCTATAACATTACTTCTCTACTTTTAGCATGCATTAGGATCACTTGGAGGGCTTGTTAAAACACAGATTGCTGGGCTCCATCTAGAGTTTCCAATTCAGTAAATCCTGGGAAGGGCCTGAGAATTTGCTTTTCTAATGAGTCCCCTGTGGTGCTGATGCTGCTGGTCCAGGTCAGTACTTTGAGAATCACTGGACTAAAATATGCTCCATACTCCATGATCCTTAGAGGAATGTCCTTTGTCGCCAAGGCTAAATGTTACGGTTGGAGGAGGACTGTCCTTAAGATTTTTCAATTATGTGTAATAGCACTATGAGTTAAAACTGGTTAAGCAAATGTATACTCAAATACCCCAAGTCTTTAAGACATGAAGTGTAATAATCAGATTATTTTGTTACAAAGTGGACAAATACAACTCATACTCTCTTGATACTCCAAGAGATATTTATTAGCTTAATTAGGAAATCCAAGGCACAGGTGGATCTGGGGCACAGCACCATATATTTTAAATTCCCACTCTCTCCCCCACCTGGTTCTGCTTGTCGTGCCTCCTCTTTGTAGCTGACCTTAGTGTCTCCCGCCACAGACAACTTGCTCTTCAAGAGAAAAAAGAGAAGGCATCTCACAGCTCAAGATCCAGAAGGAAGAAAGATACACCGTCTCCTTGTATCCTCAAGTGAAATTCCATAGAAGATTGATGATTGGCCACACTGGAAACATACATCCCCATTTTAGGCCAATCATTATGAGCAGAGAAACCAGATTGGCCAACCGTTGATCACATGCTCGATATAGAGCCTGGGGACACAGAACACTCTGACTCTCTAAGAGAGTCACGTTCCGGGAGATAGAACCATGACGGGACCAAACATACAGCAACAAAATCCAACAAAGAGGACTTCGTGTTGAAACAGCTTGAATGCCTGGATTGGAGAGAAGGCCATAAAGCTGAAGACAAGGAACTGAGACCTGTAGAGCAGGCAACACCAGTTCCAATGGATTGAAAACTATCAAGTCTCTGCTGCAGCACCCCATGACAGGAACCTTCTCACGGGACACCCGTTCTTTCAGTTGACTGATGATGCCATGTTCTCCTGCCTGAAATGCTGGGTCCTGCTGCTGTAATTCCTGAAGTAGTTAACTCATAAGCCTGCATCACACAGACACTCGGGATACGTGGTTGAAGAAATAAACAAGGAGAGCAAAGAAGGAAGAAACCAACCAATTCGAATCTGTCAAGTGAGTTTTCTGAGCTCACTTTTTTTCACCTAAAAAACCGGAATGTTTTCTGATTACTCTTGAAGGTAGTTTTGAGAATGAAATATACATGTGGCTTTGAAAATTGACAGTGAAAATATAAGTGTAATATTAACGATGCTGTGCAAAATTTGTTATTCCCCTGTATAGCAAAATGTCTATTAATGTTGCAAGTTAAACTCCTAATATTGCCTGGTATAGCTCTCTGAACTAGCTCTAATGTTATTGTAAGAGTCATTTATTTTTTCAGTTAAACCACAGGTTCTCAACTCTGGCAGTATATACAAATCACATGGGGAGCTTTGTAACCTTCTTCTACCTAGACTCAACCCAGAGATTTTGCTTCACATCATGAGGGAGGGAGGGTCTAGGCATTATATGTTTTTAATCTCCCCACATGATTCTTACATGCAGCCAGGATTCAGAAGGACAGCCCATTTTTCCTCATTAGTACCTAAGTGCTTCTCTCTCTCTCTTGAAAATAGCCTTTTCACTTGACTTTGTGTGAGTTTCTTAAACCTTAGGTCCATGAAACTGTCATTTCTCTTAAGTCAGCATCCTCCCCTTCAAGAGTATGACAGGCTACTTTTGTAACAGTCTTTCAAGCAGAAAGTCTCTTCCAAATGTATCTTTCTTGCAGGGAACAGAAAGGAACAAATAAAGTAAAACAGTTAACCTTGTAGCTAAACTGATGACTTGCCCTAGAGATGAAATTTTTGCCTAAGAGGTTTGCAGTTATTAAAATTTACTCCTTCTAAACACTTAGTAAATTAAGAGAAAGAGGCTGAAAGGCCAATTTAATTCAACTCAGAAACCTTGTAATCTGAATTCTAACTACAGATATACTCACAATTCACCAAATATTCCTTGCAAAAATTAACTGAATTGGGGTTCAGGGAGACAAACCATTTCTTTTGCTGCATTCAGTTAATAAAAATATTATTTATTGCCTACCATATTCAGGCAAGCCATAATTGCTTGAGTCAGTGGGAGCCAGGGAAGGCAAGCAAATATGGAAACAAAGACAAAGGCCCAAACTTTATGCTCCCCTGGGAAAGTTACAGGGACTGATATTGTAGAGTGTCTTATTTGCAGCACTATTACATTTTATGTCAGATACTTCTGTGCTGTGAGGTGAGGCAAGGGATGTCCTGTGAATTATCAATTCTGGCAATATCTCTAGTTCCTATCTATGAGAAGCTAGTACTTCCCACCAAGTTATGACAACAAAGCTGTCCGCAGACCTTGCCAAATGTTCCCTGTGGCAATCAAATTGCCTCCAGGCAAGAATCACTGTTTCAGAGTGACCACAGAATTAAGTCTTGATTAGAAAACTATTTTACAGAAAGGTAATATTAGCCACTACAAAAATAGTAATAACAATAATAATAAGATTATTTCATTTATGCCATCACTGTTTGCCAAGTACTGTTCCAAGACTGGGAATATAGGATTTCATTTAATTCTTAAACCTTGGAGAGGTGAAATACTTCACTCATGGTCATTTTGGTAATAACAGACAGAACTAGGATTCAATTTCAGGTCTTTTTTCCTCTGGAATCACATATGGGCTCTGTATTCTGCCTTCCCCATTTCCATCCCCCCCCCCCTCAAAAAAGCTTGAGCTCTGAAAAGTAGGTTATACATGAGCCATAGAGGGAGATGAGACCAGTGGGTTCCAGTGTTTTATTTTAACATTGAGGCATGAGGGTTTTGATCTTACAACGCAACCCTGGGATGAAAGTCCACGTGTTCCAACACCCCGCTCAGAGCTGCCATCTCAGCTCTCCAAGAGCATTCTAGTACCAAATTCCCAGTATGGCAGACCCGGGCTTAGTACTCTATAGGAGGTAAGCCCTCCTTCCAGAGAAGTGTAGCCCTATAAACAAATTCCAAGGAATCAGTCTTCACCATTAAGAATTTATGCCTTCCCAAATTGTCAGGTTTATTTGGTAAGTTATACATATATCTGTGGTTCCTCACAGAACAAAAGGGCAGGAAGTGTGGGTGAGCCTTGGGAATGATGAATGAAAGAATTCCACGTAAAGTTCTACTTAAAAAAAGATCGCACCGAGGAACAACTTGGAAATGCGTCACCACTTGTACCACTTGCCCACTTAGCTTCACACCCGTAGGAGACCTTTGTTTGTTCCTGCAGTGCACCAAGCTCCCTCTTGCCGCTGGATCTTTGCATATACCATCATTCTTGCCAGAAACGTTCAACTTCTTACTCCCCTAAGTGCTCACTGTCGGAAACAAAACTATCATGTCTACAATGTTCTCAAATTTGTATTCAATTGTCACTTCAACTTGGAAGCCCTCCTGACTTCTCTGACTAGGCCAAATCTCCCAACTAATGATTTATAGACTCTAAACATTCATTCACATACTCATTCATTTATTCATTTTAGGGGACATATGTGAGAGAATATTACATATTATGTATGCATTATGCATACTACATACATAATGCATGTATTGGGCATAGTTTGTGGCTTTGGGAACATGATATACAACAAACAAGGTCTCTTAACAAATGAGAATGTTTTCGATAGTACTAGGCTGAATAATAAGTAAATCATTTCTAAAACAACCACAAAAATGTTACTTCTTGTGGCTCAACTGATTTTAAATGAAATGAATAATATAGGGTAATGCGGATAGAGCATCACTGTTTTCTTATTGCAGGTAGAGTCCTAGAGAAAGCCTCTCTGAGGAAGTAACAATTAAGACCTGAAACAGGAGAACTCAGCTGTGGGAAGAAATGGAAAACATTCCAGGAGGAGAAGTAACAAATGCAAAGGCCCTGAGGTAGAGAAAGAAGGTGGAGGCACTAGAAATTGGAGAATGGAAATAAGAGAGGCTTTAGTTGATGCCAGACACTTCTTTACTGGAATTGCAAGGAGTCTTTGTTTTATTCTAATAGTGATAGAAGGTCAATGGAAGATTTTAAAGAGGAGAATTATTTGATCTTATGAACATTTTTTTTAAATCTTATGAACATTTTTAAAAAACTATGGACTTCTCAGAGCATTGTATCCAGGGCATGAGTCCAAAAGTAAGAACAGTTAGGAGGTAGTTTCATTCAAGCTTGAATCACTACTAGAATAAAGCAAAGGCTCCTTCATTCTAATTGGAGCCATTCACTCTTAACTTGACTCTCGGTATTGAAGGGAAGTACTAAGTTTGGAAAATATTTTGGAAATCAAATCAGTAGAACTTCCAATGAATTTAAAAGGGATGAACGGTTAAATAAAAGAATCAAAACTTCCTATTTTTTGACTCGAGTACGCGTAGGGCCATTTTCTCTAAAGTGAAGCATACTAAAGAAGGAATAGATCAAGTAGGGATAGTGGGAATCAGTAGCTCTATATACATACATACATTTATATATGTATGCATATATGATACATATTAGATAGTCAAGTGACAATGTCATTGGACAGTTGAGCCCTAGCATGGAGAGCAGTGAAGACTAAAGAAATAAATCTGGGAGTCAGCCTGTGATGGCATTACAGCCCTGAGACCTGATGAGTCTACTAAGAAGAGAACAAGTTTAAGTTCAAGACTGAATACTGGAAAAACTCCCAAGTTGAAAGTTGAGCAGAGAATAAGCAAATGAGACCAAAAATAACATCACTATAAAGTGAGGTAGGGGGGCACCTGGGTGGCTCAGTGGGTTAAGCCTCTGCCTTCGACTCAGGTCATGATCTCAAGGTCCTGAAATCGAGCCCCGCATCCCCTTCTCCCTCTGCTTGCCTCTCTACCTACTTGTGATCTCTCTCTCAGTGTCAAATAAATAAAATCTTTTAAAAAAAAATAAGTGAGGTAGGAAAAAAAAACCAAACAGAAAAACTGCAATATTTTTAAAGCTATTATATAAATGAAAATACAAGATTTAGAAACATTGTATGTAGCCCTTATTGCAGGCCCCTTAAATGAGGATTAGCTGTTGTGCAGATGACAAAAATTTTCTTTGACAATGAACCAAATACATAAGCCTGAAGGAGAGAATCTACAGAAGTGCCCTAAAAGGGGATGGAGTAATATGACACTGACTTACTGGAGTGTAAAAGATAAATAAATACAAAAATGATAAATAACGCTTTCCTTGGAGATTGGTCAGCCCTGAGGAATGTACCCTGGACGCAAGAGATCTCTGGGCAAAGACCCCATGCACAGGCTGGTACATATAGACCCAAGCAGCAAACCCTGGTAGTTGCTTCAGACACTTCCATCTCTGGTGTAGTCCTCTGCCCCCTTCTACCAACTTCTCCAGTTTTTACTGCCAACTACATTAATCTGTGAATTATAAACATGTGTATCTTACTTGGGAATTTTAATGGCATATATATATATATATGTATATGTATATAATACACACATATTTATATATAACACGGATATAAATATTATATGTATATATGCATGTGTATATATGTAATATATGTACATAAATAATGTGTTATGTGTATCATCTGGAAATTATATATGTAAATATAATATATGCTACCTACATATAATGTGTGCTATATGTAAAAATGAAAGGCAATCTAACTTCTCATCTGGTCAACATATCAATAATAGTAATAATGATAGTAGTCACCAGTTATTAAGTCTGTTTTGTATCGGGCTGTGTTGGAAAAGTTACAAACCAGGAGCTCTTTCTGGCAAAGTGCTAGAGAAATGACTAAGTTACACAGACGATTTAATAAATTTGCATAGCTAGTATAATTCTCTCCAAAATTTATGTTCCTTCTCCATAATCACTTTCTTTTGGAATTAATCATCTGAATAACTCTCAGTGCTCTACTTCATTTTATCTCAGCAGACTTAGCCCATCGCTTATTACTTCTAGATATGAACATAAAAATAAATTTAAAGCTTTTCTTTCTTTTTTTCTCAGAAATTTACTAAATTTCAGGAAACTAGCAAAGATAATTTGTAAATTATTGTCATTTTTGGTTGCCTTTTTTCTTTTTACACTGCTGTCAATTTTCACCATTCAGATAAACATTATATGTTGAGATTTCAGTTTTCAAATGAGACTGCTTCCTTCCCACTAGCTACCCAGTATTTAACAAACCAAGATTCCATTTGTTTTGTTTAAAAAAAGGTTTCTAAAAAAAGAGAAAAAAAAAGGTTTCTGTGAGAGAACTAAGAAAAATAATTTACTTTGGTTATGTGTTTTTCTGAAATCCTCCTCTTCCCATAGTGCATTTTGGTCTTGGGAAATTAAAACCATTCCCAGTCATGAGAAGACATAAAATATCACCTAGAAATGGTAGCTGGTTTTAAAAGAAAAACCTATATGACACCCTTCTGAGACTAAGTTAAGGGGTTTTTCAATATATCTAAGTGTCTTAAAAATTATTCAACTGGTCTGTAATTTATTTTGTAGTTGGTAATTAAAACCATACCAGAAAAAAGGATGCATGCATTATCAGTTATTTTCTATTTGAAAATGATGTCCCCTCCTTTATTATATAAGCACAATTAGACTTAAATTTTCTGAGCAGAAAAGTAGATTGAGTGGGTCTATTTCTGAGCTTCCCTTTTGTTTGACAGTTATGTGAAATGCTGTATAAATCAGGCCTTTTTCAAAGCTGTAGGGATCAAGACAGTATGGTATTGGCACAAAAACAGAGCCACAGATCAGTGAAACAGAGTAGAAAACCCAGAAATGGACCCATAGCTATGTGGTCCACTAATCTTTGACAAAGCAGGAAAGACTATCCAATGGAAAAAATACAGGCTCTTCAATAAATGGTTTTGGGAAGATGGAACATCAACATGCAAAAGCATGAAACTGAGCCACTTTCTTAAACTATATGAAAAAAATAAATTCAAAATGGATGATAGGGGCTCCTGGGTGGCTCAGTGGGCTAAAGCCTCTGCCTTCGGCTCAGGTCATGATCCCAGCGTCCTGGGATCGAGTCCTGCATCGGGCTCTCTGCTTGGCAGGGAGCCTGCTTCCTCCTCTCTCTCTCTGCCTGCCTCTCTGCCTGCTTGTGGTCTCTGCCTGTCAAATAAATAAAATCTTTAAAAAAAATTGGATGATAGATCTAAATGTGAAACAGGAAACCATCAGAATCCTAGGGGAGAATACAGTAACAACCTCTTTGACATCAATGGTAGGAATTTCTTACTACAGGTTGCTAGAGGCAAGGGAAACAAAAGCAAAAAAGAACTACTGGGACTTTATCAAGATAAAAGTCTTCTGCACAGCAAAGTAAACAATCAACAGATCTAAAAGGCAACATTCAGAATGGGAAAAAGATATTTGCAAATGACATATCTGATAGAGTTAATATCCAAGATTCATAAAAAAAAAAAAACTCCTCAAACTCAATACCTAAAAACAACAACAACAACAACACAGATATCCAGTTAAGAAATGGGCAGAAGGGGGGGAAAAAAAGAAGGAAAGAAATGGGCAGAAGACACAAATAGACATTTTTCCAAAGAAGACATTTAGATGACTAACAGACACATGAAAAGATGTTCAACATCACTCATCATCAGGGAAGTACAAATCAAAACCATGACGAGATACTACCTCACACTTGTCAGAATGGCTAAAATTAACTCAGGACACAACAGATGTTGGCAAGGATGCCAACAAAGGAGTAATCTCTTACACTGTTGGTGGGAATGCAAACTGGTGCAGCCACTCTGAAAAATCCTATTGAGGTTCCTCAAAAAGTTAAAAATGGAACTCCTCTAAACCCAGCAATTGCGTTACTCAGTCTTTACCCAAAGGATGCAAAAATACCAATTCTAAGGGGCATATTCACCCTGATGTTTATAGCAGCACTATCAACAATAGCCAAATTATGGAAAGAACCCAAATGTCCATCGACTGGTGAATGGATAAAGAAGTTGTGGGGTGTGTGTGTGTGTGTGTGTGTGTGTGTGATGGAATATTACTCAGCCATAACAAATAATGAAATCTTTCCATTTGAAACAACATGAATGGAACAAGAATGTATTATGCTAAGAGAGATAAGTCACAAAAAGACCTATACCTATGATTTTACTCACGTGGAATTTAAGAAATGAAACAGCAGAACATGAGGGTTAAAAAGACCAGCAATACATAAAACAGACACTTCACTATAGAGAACAAACAGATTTACTGCAGGGGAGGTGGGCCAGGACATCAGTTAAATGGGTGATGGGTATTTATGAGGGTACTTGTGATGAGCACTGGGTGTTGTATCTCAGTGATGAACCACAGAATTCTACTGAAACCAATGTAATATGTTAACTAACTGGAATTTAAATAAAACTTTAAGTAAATAAATAAGGTATTTTTATGGCAGAATAAAAAATTGAACTCAAACTGGATCAAGCCTGAAGGGGAACTGAATTAAAATACACAAGGTTGGTTTGTGTTAGGCTTGGCTGAAACTTGGGGCTTTCATGCCATTTCTGGACTCCTATGTAATCTTCCATGTCAAAGTTCTTAAATCCATGGTAACATTCCTACCAAATTCTATAATTCCAGTGGAAAGAACTCCCTTTTTATCTCTAAATTCCAGCAAATTCCTGGCATTTTCTTTGTTCTAGTAGTTTTGGGCCATTTCATGGGGGTTAGGAGGTTGGAACTTTTGACAGGCTAAGCTGTTACTACATTCCAGCAACTTCAAACAAATTAATAATGGAGAATAGTTTCTCAAAAGAAAATGGGAACCTTATTACCAGAATCAAGAAAAATGGGTTTTGGGTAGTTTGGGTTTTTTTTTTTTTTCCCTACTACAGAATCCAAAAAACAAAACAAAACAAACAAACAAAACACCTCTCTTAGTTATATGTTTTTGTGGACAAATTATCTTGGACATCCAAGGTATAGCATATACTCAATAATTGTATTTGCTTCATAAAACTGACTTCAATTTAAATACTTCTCTATATAGGCCAAGCAATCTACTTCTGATAATTTCAATTTCTAATTTAAACACAGTTCTACAGAGAAAGAATGAGATGCATACCATTCTTATTTACAAACCAATATTTCATCTATTTCTTTCTGAAAGCTTTCTTCACGGTTTCTCTTTTTCTTTAAGCTTATAGTTATTTTCATAAAGGTACATTTTATAGATACCAAATTTTAAACAATAAGAATTTTAAAGATTTTGACTCCATGTATGAAAACCAGAATTCAGAATCAATGAGGAAACCCAAGACAGTTGTATGGTAAGCATTTCTGAGGACTTATGGAAACTTGCTAAAATGAACATATGTTTAAGCATCTTAAAAAAAAAAACTACAAAATGCTAAAAGTCAGTTTTTATTACTATCTTAAAAGCCAAGAGTAGCAAGCATATGTTAAGAACTATGTGAGGTGGGATTTTTTTTTCAGTTTTATTGGAATATAATTGATATGAAGCACTGTGTTAAGTTTAAGGTGTACGGCACAATTATTTGACTGAAATATATTTTGAAATGATTACCATAATGATTCTAGTTAACATTCATCATCTCTATGCAGATAAAAAAAAGAAAAAAATTTTTCTTGCAATGACTATTCTTAGTTTCTACTCTCTTAACAGTTTACGATTATACTGTACAGTAAGTAGTATTAACTATAGTCCTCATGTTTTACATCTATAATACTTATCTTTTCACTGAAAGTTTATAGCTTTTGACCATCTTCATCCAATTCGCCCTCCTCTCGCCAACCCACCTCTAGTAACAATAAATCTGATCTCCTTTTTCTTTGAGTTTAGCAAGGTCCATTCATGTTGTCTCAAATAATATTTCTTTTTAATGGCTGAATAATATTCGTATGTTTGTGTGTTTGTACACACCTCAGCTTCCTTATACATCTGTCCGTTTTTGGACACTTAGGTTGTTGCCATGTCTTAACTATTGTAAATAATACTGCTATAAGTATGGGAGTAAAGATATCACTTCAACATAGTGTTTTTGTTTCTTTTAGCTGTATTCCCAGAAGTTAAATTGCTGGATCATATGGTAGTTTGTATTTTTAATTTTTTGAAGAACTCCATACTGTTTTCCACAGTGGCTGCACCAACTTACATTCCCACCAACAGTGCACAAAAGTTCCCTTTTCTGTACATTCTCACTAGCATTTGTTATGTCTTGTCTTTTCAATATGGCCTTTCTGACAGGCAAGAGGTAATATTTCATTGTGGTTTGATTTGTGTTCCTCTAGATATAGTGATTTTGAACAACTTATTATGTCTCACTCATTAGCCATTTGTAGATCTTCTTTGGAAAAATGTCTTTTCAGGGGCTTTTCCCTTTTTTAGTTGGATTATTTGTTGTTTTGCTATGGAGTTGTATGAGTTCATTGTATATTTTAATTATTAATTCCTTATCAGATATATGGTTTGCAAAATATGTTTTTCCCATTCTGTAAATTTAAATTCTTTTCATTTTGGTAGTCATTCATTTTGCTGTGCAGAAGCTTTTTAACTTGATAGAGTATGACTTATTTATTTTGTTGCTTATGCTTTAGGTGTTATATCCAAAAAGTCATTGCCAAGATCCATGTCAAGGATCATTTTTCCTAAGTTTTCTCCTAGGAGTTTCACGGTTCCCAGTCTTACATTTGGTTCATTAATTGCTTTTGAGTTAATTTTTGTGAGTGGTGTTAGGGTTCCAGTTTCATTCTTTTATATGTGAATATCCAATTTTCCCTGCATCATTTATCGAAGACACTGTCTTTTCTCCATTGATTATTCTTGTTTCTCTTGTTAAATATTACTTGATCACATATGCATGGATGTATTTCTTGGCTCTGAGTTCTGTTCTTTTGGCCCATGTGTTTGTTTTTAAACCAATACCATATTTTTGGTTAGTATAGCTTTATAATATAGCTATAGCTTGAAATCAGGAAATATGATGCTTCCTGTTTTGTTCTTTCTCAGCATTGCTTAGGTTATTTGAGGTTTTTTGTGGTTCCATATACATTTGGGAATTTTTTTTCTACTTTTGTAAGAAATGTCACTGGAATTTTTTTTTATTATGTTATGTTAGTTACCATACAGTACATAATTAGGAATTGCATTGAATCTGTAGGTGGCTTTTAGTAGTGTGGACATTTTAACAATATTAATTCTTCTAACCCATAAACATAGATATATTACCATTTATTTGTGTCTTCTCTGATTTCTTTCATCAGTAATTTGTAATTTTCATTATAAAGACATTTTACCTCATGGTTAAATTTATTCCTAACTATTTTATTGTTTTTTATGCTACTATAAATGGCGTCATTTCCTTTATTTTTCAGTTACTCTGTTGTTTGTGTGTAGGAAAGCTACTGAATTTTTTTTTAAGATTTTATTTATTTATTTGTCAGAGAGAGAGAGAGTGCGAGCGAGCACAGGCAGACAGAGCGACAGGCAGAGGCAGAGGGAGAAGCAGGCTTCCTGCCAAGCTAGGAGCCTGATGTGGGACTCAATCCCAGGACACTCGGATCATGACCTGAGCCAAAGGCAGCCGCTTAACCAACTGAGCCACCCAGGCGTCCCAAAGCTACTGATTTTTGTACATTAATTTTGTGTCTTGAACTTTACTGATTTTGTTGACTACATCTAAGAGTTTTTGGGTGGAGTGTTCAGGGTTTTCTACATATAAAATCATGTTATCTGTAAATAGAGAAAATTTTACTTCTTTCTTTCTAATTATGATATCTTTTATTCCTTCTTCTCGCCTGATTGCTCTGGCTAGGACTTCCAATATTGTGTTGAATAAATATGATGAGTGTGGGCACCCTAGTCTTGTTCCTGATCTTAGAGGAAAAGGTCTCAACCTATCATCATTCATTATGATGTTAGCTGTGGGCTTGTTACATATGGTCTTTATTATGTTGAAGTATGTTAGTTCTGTACTTAATTTATTAAGAGTTTTTATAATGAACCGATGTTGAATTCTGTAAAATGCTTTGTGTGTCTCTATTGAGAATAAATTATATCTTTTTTTTTTTTTTTTTGGAGTCTTAAGGGAGTACCTTCCCAATTCAAAAATGGTAATCCATACAATATCTTTACATATGCCAAGACTTACTGGATAAGAGAGGCCACACTCACCAATCAGCTTGTTTGGATTTGGTGAGTAAGATTGAGAAGGCTTTAGCTTCTTCCCCTAACTGAAGTTTTCAGTTTTCTTGGGGATATTTGTTGCATCTGGATCTCCAGACATTTTTTCTTGATGAAAGTCAATTGCATCTCCATGTTCAAAGGGAGAAGAAATTGGTAGGCTTGATAATTATTTAGTGATTTCATTTACACACAGCACTTAAATGTCTTGAGGGGAAGAAGGAGAAAAAAAGAAATTACTTTCCTAAAGTTTAACCTGGCCATTCTATATTTTCATATATCCCTAGAGGCTTAGTTGTTGTAATAGTGTGTGTGCCATTTTGCTTTTGCCCTTTTTCACTTAACATGTTTTTCGTGTTTTAACACAGTCTTCCTATTAACATTTTAAAACTTTCCTGGCTATTACAGACATTTCAATGAATATCCTTCTACCTGTATATTTTGTATATTTTCGTTTTTTACATCAGGCTTTAGGTTCCTGGGAGTAGGATATTTGTGCCAAAGAGACCAAACACAACTAGAGTTATAACTCTATAATCATGTATATTGTCTTCAAAAAGTGCCAGGTAATTCATCCTCCTGGTTACAGAGCAGGAGTGCCATGATTTCAACATACCGTTGAACCACAGGATATTAAGGAAAGCATGAAGCCTGTCTGATGGGTTTAACCCTTTAGAGATCACTAGGATGTATGAAGGTTCCTCAACTTGAAGCAAAAACAAAGGAATAACAACT
Organism: Enhydra lutris kenyoni; assembly: GCF_002288905.1. Lineage (NCBI taxonomy): Eukaryota > Metazoa > Chordata > Mammalia > Carnivora > Mustelidae > Enhydra > Enhydra lutris. The sequence continues at coordinate 36,898,094 of NW_019154094.1, read as the reverse complement.
TTACCTTCAACATTTAGAGCTCATGACCTCAAATGCCCTCACAATTCAGGCAAGGAGTATGAATTAACCAAGTAAGGTGTCCAGGAGCCTGTAAGGAAGGTAAAGGAACTATTCAAAATGGAGTATTGGGCCCCATCTGCCCATCACCCCCATCTAAAGAGCCATTTCCACTCAGCTGCAAATGAAATTTCTCAATTTCAAAATTTGGGCCACTAATTCAAATTGAATATGTATAAAATGAACTGACACGTGGCAGACAAAAAGAACTTAGATGAAGGGTAAAGGGGAGGGAGGAAGGAAGAAAAATAAATGGTTTGAAACTTCTGCATACAGACTTTACAATTTATCTTTTGCAACCATCATTTCTTTATGAAAGTAAGGCAAGTCACAATGAGAAGATGCTTTTTAAAACTGATTACTGGGATTGCTGCTAATAGGGGAAAAAATACAAATGAATGTGCTAAGCAACCAGCAACATCAAAAAGAAATGTTACTTGTGATGATGTACTGTATGCGTGCATGAAAAGCAAAATAGATCCTGGACTTTAACAGATGTAATTATATAGCATGATAAAGTAAGGCACAAAAGGAGTTGAACCACTCTTTCCAAATTACAAAGCTGTAAAGCATTCAGCAGTCAAGTAGTATAAAGGGGGAAAAATGTGTTTTACTTCTTTAATTTGCATAACCTATTTTCCCCCCATAAAAAGGCGCCTAGGATGAACAATGCTTTCAGGAGTTGCAGAATTACTGTCTCTCTCCACTCATTTTCCAACTGATTTAATTTCTTCAATAACACCAGCTACACAGGATAGTAAGAAGCCCTGGTTAGCATGTCTTTTTTCCAGATTTGCCTTTGTGATATGAGAATATGTAAGTGATAGCAAGGAGGGGGATAATTCTCTAAATCAGGGTAAGCTCTTGAAGAGATAAGAGAATTCAGGCCTCCAACAGCAAATCTCTCCTCTCCTTTCTCACTATCCTAGAGAATTTATTCTTGTATGTTTGGGTGGAAGACAGGTGTTATCTGATGGCCATAACCACTGAAATTGTTTATAGGCCATCTGCTATCAAACAAGGTAAGTGGAGTGACTGTAAGATTAAGGAGGACTTGGAGGAATGGGAGACAGGAGAATGATAAGGGCCATAAGAAAGCATTTTGTCATAAAGACAAAGACCTGGAGGCATTTGTTGTTAGGAAATATCTCTAAGCTGAGAAGGTAAGCAAAAAGAGCAAATGGTAAATTCTGTAAATTTTTCTTTACTATGACAATGAAAGCCTCAGGACTCTAAGACAAAAGCAATCCACAAACATATCTTTGTTCCCTGCTGCTTTTTAGCTACTTCAGGCAGAGTCCTTGGTGCCACCATTGTGGCAGCTCTAAGTACACTTAAGCCGGTTCACAGGGGCATCATTAAGAATGAGGGCATTTTAAGGGCACCTGGGTGCCCCAGTTGGTTTGGCATCCAACTCTTGGTTTCTGTTCAGGTCATGATCCCAGGATTGTGAGATGAAGCCCTATGTCAGGCTCTACACTGAGTGGGGAATCTGCTTGAGATTCTCTCCCTCACCCTCTGCCCTTCCAACTCACACACTCACACACACATTCTCTCTCTAAAATAAATAAATAAAATCTTAAAATAAGAATGAAAGCACTTTAAATTAGATACTAAGGCAAATAGCCAGGTAATTCTAGCAAAGTTAGCCTTAGATCTAATGGCCTGATAGAGATCTTGAATCATAGGCACGTTTTTCCAAGGAGCTGTGATTAATTCCCTCCATCACTAATGTTTTCTAAGCCTGGATGATTTGGTAAAACTGCTCTGTGAAGGATACTACAGGGTTTCCCTGGACTACAAAAAGTAATATGTAAATCCTCTACAAGGTCCTTTTTCATCAAATCAAACCCTCCCTCTCATCTTCTCCACTTGTTTTCTTGATCTGGAAGTACCCCCATGACACACCAGGTTCTCTGTCATTGCATCCCCTTCTGCATCTCTTCTTCAATGTCTGGCCCATGAATTCAGAGATGAACCATACTATGGAGATGAATAATCTGCTCTTGAGATACTGACTTTCTCATAGAGAGATGGTGTTATCATCATCACTTACGTTGATTGGGTATTTACTGTGTGGTAGGCATTGCCCTAAAGTCATGACCTCTATCCTCTCAGTTAATTACTGTAGCAACTAAATGCATTAAAGTCTCTTTTTTATTCCCAATTTGAAGATAGAAAAGCTGAGGATGAGAAATAGGAAGTCTTTTTTTAAGGTTGTTTATCTCTCAAGTGACAGATCCAGGACAAGATCTCATTCCAAAGTCTAGACTCTTAGCCAAAATATTAATGATAATATAAAAGATGATGAAGAAGACAATAATGAAGATAGCTAATGTTTATTGAGTATTTTTTATGTTCCAGGCAAAGTATAAGGCACTTGAAATAGAGTATAATCTTGTTCATTTAGAATAGCTACTCTGTGAGTATTATTAGGTGATGAAAAACAAGGTGTATAGAAATTATTCCTTACAAAAGGTCATTCAGCATGTCTCTTCAAACAGAGTTGGTCCCTATAGTACAGCAGAAGCAGTGCGTCTAAGTTTCAAACTCGTAGGTATCTTATTCATCTTTGATTTTAGGAAAATCAAAGGAATATGAACAAATTATGTAACAAAACACAGTGTGTAACCCTGCTTGATTGGAGTAATGTGTGGGAATAACCAAATAAAAGCAAACAAATTACCCCAAAATACTAGCTACTGCAGCTACCCACACCTAACGCTTTTGTAGGGTTCCTTGGCAGCTATCATAGTCATTCAGTTGTTAAGTCAAAGAGACCCATTTTTTTTGTCCTAGGATCCCCTTACAGCATCATCCCAAAACTGTTTGGGACCACTTACTATAAAGGGGCTCAGCTCCCAAGTAGACTGAAGTGACGTCTTCTGTGTTGTGGGAATGCCCACGTTCAGCTGAATGCCGTATAAAAATTGTCTGTAGTGAACATTTGTTGATTTCAGTTGTTAATGCTTAGGAATCAAGCAGTTAACAATTTGTTTCCTTGCACATAAGTATTCCCCCATATACCCTGCAGCATTTTGCTTTTAAAAAATAGTAACCATACATGCTCATATTCATCCATAAAAATAATTGTTACAATGTTCTTTTCCCATTATATTACTGTGAAACTTATTTGAGACCACTAAAGGTTGGGGACATAATTTTAAAAATATATATGTTAAAGGGTTGGCTCTCATTATTCTTTATTTACTTGGCAGACATTACTGAGATCCTATTGTATGTTAGGCAGTTAGGTAAACCTAGCAAGGGAAACAAAGATATGTAACATATATGGCTCACTCCACCCGTAAACCGTTAGTTGCAAGCTTCACTATGCTGAGGATAAGCATCTTGCATCATCTATAATTTGTTCCCACTTCATGTTCTTCATTTGCAAAAAAAATTAATGATCCTGTTAGCTAATGTGTAAACAGTGGCTATTAAATAAGTAAATATATGGATTTAACTACTGCTTTCCTTTTGCTAATAAAATAAATCTTCTCTATTAATAAACTGCTATACAGAAATGTAGTTTATAGATGAGTTGCACTCAGAAATGAAAAAAGTACCTTGAGTGTGCGGTGGTAGAAAGGATACAGGTATCTAGAAATGAAGCATTAGAAAAATTAATCACATTCCTTCAGATCTAACCGCCTGTGGTCTTCATGGTAGCATTCATTAAAGAATTAAAAGTACATTCGTTTTCAGACTTTTGTTACAAAATGATAGCTTTACTATACCTTTAGGAATTATATCTGCAATTATATTACTTAATACTTAAAACATTTTCTCAATGAGACATTTCCACTCATTCAGATACTGACTATAAACGCAAAATGAAATGAAGAGTTGTTAGGATAAAAAAATTAAAATTCTATTGCCAAAAAGGGAGAAGTGGTAATTTTATGTTCTCATTGCTTTCTCTAAATAATTGTCCAATCTTCTACTTCAGACTGGCAATGTAGGTAATGAATATAAATCCCTTATATTTGTAAAGCACTTGGCTTTTTATTTGCACTAGTAACGCAGATGAGGTACTGTGGCCAAACCAACTAAAATGGAGGTAATTTTTCTTTTACTTTATTGAGGTATAACATATATACATGAACGCATATAAAGTGCACTAATCCTGAGTGTACAGCTAGCTGAGTTTTTATACCTCTGTAACTACCATCAGATCAAGGTCTGGAACATCTCCAGAGCCGCAGAGATTTCCTTCATGGCCCTCCCTAATCAACCCCAGCCCATAACCACCAAGTCATAATAGCCAATGATGTGGCTATTAACACTGTTTTCTTTTGCCTGCTCTTGGATGTCATAAGTGGAATTATGTAATATGCTTTTTTTCTTTTCACTCAACAAAATGTGAGATTCATCTATATTGTGTAATCAGTTGGTGTATGTTTTTATTGCTGCAGTGTAATATATTGTATGAATGCAATACAATTTATTCCTTCCTCTCTTGATAGATACTTGGATTGTTTCCAGTTTTTGTATAGTGTGTGAAGGAAATATTCTAAATCTCTCTGCTTAAAGGTATCAATAAGCCAAAACAAAGTAAGAAATATGTAAGACTAAAAACTGAAAGCAGGGACTAATGTTGGCTTTAAACTTGAGAGCATTTGTTGAACTTGGTGAACCTGAGCTTCAACTGTCACATCCTCTGAGGACGCAGGATGGAGTAAGCCATAGCCAAATAGCCAGGGGAGGGGGCTAGAATCTAAAAGGACCCTACTCTATTAAGCTGGAATTCTCATTTTAGGGTACATGAGACGTAAACCTAACTCTGCAGGGGACTTCAAAGAAAACTGCCTATCTTAAAATGTAGTACCAATGAGTTTGAAGTCCAATTTGTACCTCTTCCTTGACCCTAAAATCCTTAAGACTAAAATTTAAAGTTTTTCCAGGATATTGGTGCCCCGCCATATACCTGGACTAGACAAAAGCAAATTCTTTCTAGGAGAATTCACTTTTAAATAAGGTTTCAAAAATTCTCACGAAGATACTAAAAATCACAGAACACAAAATGTGGCACCAGAGCAAAAGCCAGCAGAAATAGACCAATAAATAAAATCTGTGTTAGACTTATAAATATAGATTATAAAAGAAAATGATGAATCTGCTAAAAGAAACAAGAAATTAAAAGTATGAGAACAAGAGACCTCAAAAAGACTAAGCAGTTTTGGAGGAAAAACAGAGAACCAAATAGAACACATAGTGATAGAAAAAAAATAATTATAATTAAAAATAGGACCAAAAATGAATTGAAATAAATAAATTACATTTAACTAGAGTTCCAAAAGTAGGTGTGAGAAAGAATGATGAAAACATAATATTTGAAGAGATGACAGCAAAGAAATTTTCATAACAGATGGAAGGCCACTTATTAATTCCACAGTGACAAAAATGAAAGAAATAATAAAACAGGCCCACTTCTATACACGTCATGGTGAGTATGTGGGAAAGAGAGATGAGATGAACCTAAAAATAAGCACAAAGACATTACTTTCATATGAATGACGCTTGAACTGGCAACTGGCATCTTAAAAGCAACAGAAGCCAGGAGTGAAATATATCTCCTATGTGCTTAGAGAGTAATTAATTTAATTTAGAATAGTATGCTCCATAAAAAAAAAAAGAAGTTGGTTTTTTTTTAATTTAGAGGTATTTGATATTTCAAGTATACAACTTAATAATTCAATATTGGTATATACTTCAAAATGGTAACCATAACTCCAGTTCACATCCATCACCATATGTAGTTGCAGATTTTTTGTGTGTGTTTTGGGGGGGAGGCAAAGACTTTAAGTTCTACTCTCTTAACTTTTAAACATGCAATTCACTATTATTTACTTTGGTCCCATGCTATATATTATATCTCCATGACTTAGTTTATTTATAGCTGGAAGTTAGTACTTTTTAATGCCTTGACTGATTTCATCCACCCCCAGTCCCTGCCTGTAGTAACTACCGATCTGTTCAACCATGAGCTTGGGGTGGGGTTTTTTTGTTTGTTTCTTTAATTATTTGTTTTGTTCGTTTGTTTTTGTTTTGATTCACATATGAGATAATATAGTATTTACCTTATTCTGTCTACTTTTTTCACTTAACATCATGCTCTCAAGGTCTACGCATATGTTGCAAAGGGTGAGATTTTGTTCTTTGATGGCTGTATAATATTCCATTGTATATACCACATTTTCTTTATCCATTATCCATTAGTGAACACTTAGGTTGTTTCTATATCTTGGCTATTGTAAATAATACTCCTATGAACATGAGAGTACAGCTATCTTTTCAAGTTCAAGATTTTGTTTTCTTTGGATATCTGCAACCATCATAAGTTGGGAACCATCTCAGTAAGATTGTGAATATTTTCTCTCATTCAGTAGGTTGCCTTTCCATTTCACAGATGGTTTCATGTGCTGTGCAGAAGCTTTTTAGTTTGATATAATCCTATTTGTTTATTTGTGCTTTTGTTTGCTTTGTTTTGGGGGCAGGTCCAAAAAACATCACCAACACCAAAGTCACAGAGCTGGCCACCTATGTTTTCTTTTAGGAATTTCATGTTTCACATTTTACATTCATATCTTTAATCTATTTGGAGTTAATTTTTGTGTATGGTTTAAGATAGTATTCCAGTTTCATCCTTTTGCATATGGCTGTCCAGTTTTTCCAACACCATTTATTGAAGAGACTCTCCTTTCCTCATTGTATATTCTTGGCTGCTTTTCATAAACAATTGACTGTATATGTGTGAATTTATTTCTGGGCTCTCCATTCTGTATATTGATCTATATGTCTGTTTTTATGCCACTACTGTAATTTTTTTTATTACTAGCTTTGTAATATAGTTTGAAATCAAAGACCGTGATGGCTCCAGGTTTGCTCTTCTGTTTTTCAAGATTGATTTGACTGGAGTTTTTCGTGATTTCATACAAACTTCAGGATTCTTTGCTCTCTTTCTATAAAAAAAAGTCACTGCCATTTTGATAGGGATTGCACTGGACCTTTAGGATGCTTTGGGTAGTATGAACATTTTAACAGTATTAATTCTTCCTGTCTATGAGGATGGAATATCTTCCATTTATTTGTGTCATCAATTTCTTTCACTAATTTTTTAATAGTTTTTAGTGTATAGGCCTCTCACTTCCTTGGTTAAATTTATTCCTAGGAATTCTTCTTTGATGTAACTATGAATGAATGATTTTCTTAATTTCTCTTTCTTAAAATTTTATTTTTTTATTAGTTTCAGAGCTAAAATTTAGTAGTTCATCAGTTGCATGTAACACCCAGTGCTCATTACATCAAGTGCCTTCCTTAATACCCATCACCCATTTATCCCTTCCCCCCACCCAGCTGCCCTTCAGCAACCCTCAATTTTTTTCCTAAAGTTCAGTGTCTCTTATGGTATGCCTCCCTCTCAATTTTCATCTTATTTTATTTTTCCTTCCCTTCTCCTATGTTCATGCCTTTTGTTTCTTAAAATCCACATATGAGTGAAATCATATGGTATTTATCTTTCTCTGACTGACTTATTTAGCTTAGCCTAAGATCTCCTAGCTCCATCCACATTAATTTCTTTTTATGAGAGATCATTATTAGTGTAAAGAAATCCAGCAGATTTTTGATACTGATTTTGTATCCTGTAAGTTTACTGAATTTACTTATTTTTAACAGATTTTTGATGGAGTCTTTAGTCTGTATATAGTATGTCATGTGCAAATAATGACAGCTTTATTTCTTCCTTTCCAATTTAATAACTTGTATTTCTTTTCTTTTTCACCTCTGGCTGTTCTGGTTAATATTTTCATTACTGTGTTGAATAAAAATGCCAAAAGTGCACATATTTTATCATATTCCTTGTCTTAAAAAAAAAAAAAAACACCTTTCAGCTTTTGATCACTAAGTACCATGTTTGTTGTAGACTTGTCATAGATGGCCTTTATAATTTTGAGGTGCATTCTCTTTATACCCCTTTGTTGAGAGTTCTTACCATAAATCAATGTTCAATTTTTTCAAAATTGAAAAAATTTTTCATGTCTTGATGTAATCATGTAACTTTTTACTCTCATTTTGTTAAAATGGTGTATCAAATTGGTTGACTTTTAAAGTATTGCTTAATTTGATTTGGTGGTATTTTGTTGGAGATTTTGGCATCTCTGCTCATCAGGGATATTGACCTAAAATTTTCATCTCTTGTGGCATCCTTGTCTGGTTTTATTATCATGGTAATGCTGGCCTTGTGAAAGGTGTTTGTAAAAGTTCTCTCCTCCCCTCTTTTGGAAGAGTTAAGAACAATTGGTAATCTTTGAATGCCTAGTGTAGGACACATCAGTGAAGCCATCTGATCCTGGACTTTAGCTTATGAGGTTTTTGATTATTGACTCAATCTCCTTACTAATAATTGGTTTGCTCAGATTTTGTGTTCATCATGATTCAGTCTTGGTAGGTTGTATATTTCTAGGAATTTACTCATTTATTCTAGGTTGTCAAATTTATTGACATATAAGTATTCAAAGGAGTCTTATTGATCCTTTGTATTTCTGTGGTATCAGTTGTAATGTTTCCTCTTTGATTTTGGATTTTGAGTCCTCTCTGTTTTTTTCTTGGTGAGCTTATCTAAGGTTTGTCAACTTTGTCTTTTCAAAGAACCAGCTACTAGCTTTATTAATCTGTTCTATTGTTTTCCTACTCCCTAATTCATTTATTTTGGCTTTGATTTTGATATTTTCTTCCTTCAACTGAACTTGGAATTTATTTGTTCTTCAATCTCTAGTTCCTTGAGTGTAAGGTTAGGTTGTTTATTTGAGATCTTTCTTATTTCTTCAGGTATGCACTTATCACTATGAATGTCTATACTGAAACTTCTTTCATTGTATCCCATAACTTTTGGAATGTTGTATTCTATTTTCACGGAAAATTAATTTTCAAAGAATTTCCAAAAATTTTTTTCTTTTGATTATTCTTTGACCATTGCTTGTTCACTAGCATATTGTTTAATCTCCACATATTTGTGCATTTTGCAGTTTTTTTCTTGTAATTCATATCTAGTTTCATACCATTCTGGTTGTAAAAAATTCTTGATATGATTTCACTATTCTTCAGTTTAAAAGGCTTGTTTTGTGGCCTAACATATGGAAAAAAACATATATCCTGCTGCTTTTGGAAAGAATGCCTTACATTTACGCGTTAAATCCATGTGGTTGAACATGTAATTTAAGATTGATGTTTCCTTAATGATTTTCTGTTTGGATAATCTATCTATTGACACAGGTGTGATATTAAAGTCCCCCACTATCAATGTATTGCTGTCTATTTCTCACTTGAGTTCTGTTAATGTTTACCATATATATTTCTGTGCTCCTATGTTGGGTATGTAAATATTTATCAATGTTATATATTCTTGTTAGATTGGACTCTTTTTCATATTGTAATGTCTTTCTTTTTTTTTTTTAAGATTTTATTTATTTATTTGACAGGCAGAGATCACAAGTAGGCAGAGAGGCAGGCAGAGTGAGAGAGGGGAAGCAGGCTCCCTGCTGAGCAGAGAGCCCAATGTGGGGCTCGATCCCAGGACCCTGAGATGACCTGACCTGAAGACAGAGGCTTAACCCACTGAGCCACCCAGGAGTCCCTGTAATGCCTTTCTTTATTATTAACAGTCTTCATTTCAGTCTAGTCTGTTATAAGCAGAGTACTTAAGCATTTTTTAGTTCCCATTTATATAGAATATCTTTATCCATCCCTTAATTTTCTGTATGTGTTACATTTGAAGTAAGTCTCTTATTTTTATTTATTTATTTAATTTTTAAAATTTTATTAACATATAATGTATTATTTGCTTCAGGGGTACAGGTCTGTGAATCATCAGTCTTACACAATTCACAGCACTCACCATAGCACTTATCCTCGTCAATGTCCATGACCCAGCCACCCTATCCCTCCCGCCACACCCCCCAGCAACCTCCAGTTTGTTTCTTCAGATTAAGAGTCTCTTATGGTTTGTCTCCCTCCTGATCCCATCTTGTTTCATTTTTTCTTTCCCTACCACCCACAACCCCCTGTCATGCTTCTCAAATTCCTCCTATCAGAGAGATCATATGATAATTGTCTTTCTCTGATTGACTTATTTCACTTAGCATAATACCCTCTAGTTCCATCCATGTCATTGCAGTGTAAGAGTGTTCCCCTTTCTCCACATCCTCTCCAACACTTGTTGTTTACGGTCTTGTTAATTTTGGCCATTCTAACTGGTATAAGGTGGTATCTCAATGTGGTTTTGATTTGAGTCTCCCTGGTGGCTAGAGATGATGAACATTTTTTTCATGTGTCTGTTAGCCATTTGTATGTCTTCTTTGGAGAAGTGTCTGTTCATGTCTTCTACCCATTTTTTGACGTGATTATCTGTTTTGTGTGTGTTGAGTTTGAAGAGTTCTTTGTAGATCTTGGATATCAGCGTAGTGTCATTTGCAAATATCTTCTCCCATTTCATGGATTGCCTCTTTGTTTTGTTGACTGTTTCCTTTGCTGTGCAGAAGCTTTTTATCTTGATGAAGTCCCAGAAGTTCATTTTTGCTTTTGTTTCCTTTGCCCTTAGAGACAAGTCTTGAAAGAAGTTGCTGTGGCCAATGTCGAAGAGGTTACTACCTATGTTCTCCTCTAGGATTTTGATAGATTCTTGCCTCATGTTGAGGTCTTTTATACATTTTGAGTTTATCTTTGTGTATGGTGTGTGTAAGATTTTGGGGTTTTTTGATGGCTGCATAGTATTCCATTGCATATATTTACCACATCTTCTTTATCCATTCAGCTCTTGATGGACATCTAGGTTCTTTCCATAGTTTGGCTATAGTGGACATTGCTGCTATAAACATTGAGGTGCATGTGCCCCTTCAGATCACTACATTTGTATTATTAGGGTAAATACTCAGTAGTGTAATTGCTGGGTCATAGGGTAGCTCTATTTTCAACTTTCTGAGGAAACTCCATGCTGTTTTCCAGAGTGGCTGCACCATTCCCACCAACAGTGTAGGAGGGTTCCCCTTTCTCCACATCCTCATCTGTCGTTTCCTGACTCGTTAATTTTAGCCATTCTGACTGGTGTGAGGTGGTATCTCACTGTGGTTTTGATGTGTACTTCACTGATGGAGAGTGATGTTGAGCACTTTTTCATGTGTCTCTTGGCCATTTAGATGAATTCTTTGCAGATATGTCTGTTTAAGTCTTCTGCCCATTTCCTGATTAGATTATTTGTTCTTTGAGTATTGAGTTTGATAAGTTCTTTACAGATTTTGGATACTAGCCCTTTATCTGATATGTCACTTGCAAATATCTTCTCCCATTCTGTCAGTTGTCTTTTGGTTTTGTTGAGTGTTTCCTTTGCTGTGCAAAAGCTTTTGATCTTGATGAAGTCCCAATAGTTCATTTTTGCCCTTGTGAAGTAAGACTCTTATAGGCACCATATAGACAGCTTTTTTTTTTTTTTTTTTTTTTTTTTTTTTTAAGCCATTCAGGCACTCCATGGCATGGAAGATTTAGTTCATTCAAATTTAAAGTAATTATTGATACATACTGAAGGCTATTTTGTTCAATGTTTTCTGGCTGTTCTTTATTCCTTTCTTGCTCTCTTCCTTTGTGAATTAATGACCATCTTTAGTGCTTAGATTTCTTTCTCTTTATATTTTTGTATCGACTCTAGGTTATGTTTTGGGGTCACTGTGAGGCTTATATTTAACAATTTATATCTATTTTAAGTTGATTCCAAAAAAAGTGTAAACACTTTCTAAAGCTCCACATTTCCACATTTCTACTCTCCTCCACCCTAGTTTCTTTCTGATGTCAAATTTTATCTTGTGTATCCCTTAACTAATTTTGTAGTTAAGGTTATTTTTACTACTTTTGTCTTTTAACCTTGATGCTAGTATTGTAAGAGATGAATCGCTATCTTTACTATATGTTTATTTATACCACTGAGATTTATATTTCCATATTTTCTTGCAAGTAGCCAGTACCTTTTCTTCTTCAGCTTCAAAAAGTCCTTTTAATATTTCTTGTAATGTCAGTAGTGTTGATGAACTTTTTAAGGTTTTGCTTATCTGAAAAACTCTCTCTCCTTCAATTCTAGATGACAACATTGCTGGAAAGAGTATTATTTGTTGGAATTTTTTTTCCTTCTGCATTTTGTATAATCATGACCTTCCTTTCTGGCCTATAAAGTTTCTGCTGAAAACTCTGCAGACAGCTTTATGGAGGCTTCCTTGCATTATCAAGTTGTTTTACTCTTGTTGCTTTTAAGAGTCTCTCATTTAACTTTTGACATTTTAATTATATGTTGCTCTGGTATCTTGGGATTCATCTTATTTGAAACATTCTGGGCTTCCTAGATCTGGTTGTCTTTTTCCTCCTCTGATTTCAGGAAGTTATCCATCATTATTTCTTTAAATGACTTTTCTGCCCCTTTTCTTCTCTCTTCTCCTTCTGGTTCACTATAATGTCAACATTAGTCCACTTCATATTGTCCTGTAAGTGTCTTAACCTATCTTCACTTTCTTTTTCACTTTTTTTCCCCTGCTTTGATTGGGTGAGTTCCACTGCCCTGTCCTTGCATTCACTGATCCTTTTTTCTGCTTCATTTAGTCTCCTGTTGAAGCCTTTTAATGTATTTTTCAGTTCAGTTATTGTATTCTATAGCTCTGTGACTTCTGTTTGGTACTTTCTTACATTTTCTCTTTTGCTGCAGTTCTTACTGTGTTCATCATTTCTTATCCTAAGTTTGGTGAGCAGTGGGGGGCTTACACTTAACCATCAGGTAAAGTGCTAATTTCCATTTAATTAAGGTCTTTTCCTGAGGTTTTATCTTGTTGTTCTGTTCAGAATGTATTACTTGGTTTATTCGTGTCACTTGACTTTGTGTTGGTTTCTATGCATTAGGTAAAATAGTTACTTCTGTTAGTCTTGAAAGAGTAGCCTTATGTAGGCGGTGAACCTTACTGTTCAGACTTGCCCTAACTTTCAGTTTTCTCTCAAACCTTTGCGATTGTCCAAGAAAACTATTCTATTTTTAGTGACTCTTAGGAGTTGAGGGTACGACAAGACCTGTCAGTGTCCCAAAGGGGAGGATCTCAGTCAACACCTAGGTCAGGGTGATTAGAATCAGACCTTCAGGCACAACTTTTAATGTATGCAAATATATACAATCTTAGGGTACCAAAAGTATAAGCCCTGTTGCTCACGAGTGCCAGGTTATTTAGAATGTCCACTGGGCACTGGTTGAAAAATCAGGGCTCCAGACAAATGTATAAGCTCCCATCTGGTAGATACAAGTGAGCAGTATCAAGGCAGAGGGAAAGCACAAAGATAGCATGAGCCAGCCTACATTCACTGAGAGCATGCCTGGATGTTTGCCAAACCTAAAGCCTGCCCCTCTGCCTAAAGCTGTAAGATACACAAGTGAGGCTCTCTCACACAAAGTCTTGGTACTTCTAGATGGCTACTTCTGGGCTGGGCCCCAGGCTGGGTGAGTCCAAGCACTCAAGCCCTTTAATTACCATTTCTCAGATTGTTTTAGCTTTGTAGGTCTTATGAATGTTGGCCCCATTTCTTGTCAAAGCTAGAAGTTTTAGGGGCTTGTCTCTTCTGTGCACATCTTAAAAATTGGGGATGCCTCATGAGGGGTCAAACTCTTCACTCCTTAGGGAGAAGATCTGGCATTCGAGTTCCCTCCTGACTGTGAGGCACCTTGTCCTGTGGAAGTGGGCATTATGGCAAGATTGTGCCCCAGCCTTCCCTATCACTGTGATGTGTGCCTTCTCTCATTCAACCAATGTATAGGAGTCACTTAGCCTGTTTGTAGGACTTTTTCAGAGGAAATTGTTCCTTGTGTAGCTGTAGATTTAGTATGTGCATGGAGGAGGTTTCAGGTTTCTCTTATATTGTCATCTTGAATTGGAGCACTATTTTTCATTTTTTGAGGAAACTCCATACTGTTTTCCATAGTGGTATGCCAGTTTACATTCCTACCCAAAGGTTCCCTTTTCTCCACATCCTCACCAACACTTGTTCCTTCTTGTCCTTTTGATAATAACCACTAATAGTGTGAAGTGATATCTCATTGTGGTTTTAATTTTCATTTCCTGGTGATTAATAATGTTGAGTACCATTTCATGTGCCTGATGATCATCTTTGAACAAAATGTCTTTTCAGATCTCTGCCCATTAGATTAAGTAGTTTATTGTTTGCTATTGAGTTGTATGAATTCTTTATATACTTAACTCCTTAATAGATACATGATGTGAAAATATGTCCTCCTGTTCAGTAGGTTGCCTTTTTATTCTGTGGATGCTTTGCAGAAGCTTTTTAGTTTGATATAATCCCACTTGGTTATTTTTGCTTTTGTTTCCTTTGCTTTTGGTGTCAAATTAAAAGAAATCATCTCCAAGACCAATGTCAAGATTACTACCTACATTTTCCTCTAGGAGTTTAAATTTTCACATTTTACATTCATGTCTTTAATCTGTTTTGAGTTAAATTTTGTGTAGGGTATAAGACAGTGGTCCAGTTTCATTCTTTTCCATGTGACTGTCCAGTTTTTCCAACTTCATTTATTAAAGAGGCTGTCCTTTCCTCATTGTATAGTCTTGACTATGTTTTCATAAACTAATTTTTCCATTTATATGTGGTTCCATTCCTGGGTCCTCTATTGTGTTTATTGATCTATGTGTCTGTTTTTATGTCAGTACCATGCTTTTTAAAATTATTATTACTATAGCCTAATGTCAGAGCTTGAAATCAGGAAGTATGATGCCTCCAGCTTTATTCTTCCTTCTCAAGATTGTTCTGCCTATTCAGGGTCTTTTATGGTTCCATACAAATTTTAGGATTATTTGTTCTGTTTCTGTGAAATGTGCCATTAGAGTTTTGATAGATTGGTACCTGTAGGTTGCTTTGGGTAGTATGGACATTTAAACAATATTAATTTTTCCAATGTATGAGCACAGATAATCTTTCTGTTTATTTATATCCTCTTCTATTCTTTTGTGAATGTCTTACAGCTTCCGGTGTACTGATCTCTTACTGCCTTGATTAAATTTATTTCAAAGTATTTTATTCTTTTGATGCAGTTGTAAGTA
Source organism: Enhydra lutris kenyoni (assembly GCF_002288905.1). NCBI lineage: Eukaryota > Metazoa > Chordata > Mammalia > Carnivora > Mustelidae > Enhydra > Enhydra lutris. Next base: position 36,882,906 of record NW_019154094.1, on the reverse strand, counting down.
GGATTGTTTTCTTAATTTCTCTTTCTGACCATTCATCATTATTGTATAGAAACACCACTGATTTTTGCGCATCAATTTTGTATCCTGCAACTTTACTGAATTTGCTTATTCTAACACTTTTTTAGTGGAGTCCTTAGGGTTTTCTGTATGTAATACTATGTCATGTGCAAATACTGACAATATTCCTTTTTCCTTTTCAATTTTGATGCATTTCATTTATTTTTCTTGTCTAATTTCTCTGGGTAGCACTTCTAACAAAAAAAAAATAACTTTCAAAACATAAATGAAATCAGGATCTTTTGAAAGTAATAAAAAGACATAATTTGCCACCAGCAGACTAGTATTTAGAAAAATGCAATATGGGCAGAAGGAAAATTATTCCAGATGAAAGATAGAAAAAATAAGAAATAATCGTTAGTAAATGTTGTAAATATTCAGGTAAACCTAAACAACCATTGTCCATATACAACAAAATTTTATAAGTCAAGATTTTATAAGAATAAATAGATAACAGTAGTGTATAAATTGATATAGAAAGTAATTGTGGTTAAAGTATTCTAAAAGCTTTGTTTTGGGGGGATTAAAGTATTGATGAGCTTTCATAATTAAGTGCACTTGTTAATACGCTAAAATAACATAAATTAGGGTTAATTCCCAAACAACTACATGGAAATAGTGAATGAGAATAGAAAATACTAAATACTGAAAGAATAGAATACATAAAAAGTGCAATAATAGAAAACACAAAATAAGATAGAAAAAAATCCCCCAATACTAGTTGTTTTAAAAGGATAAAATGCTTTAAAAACACAAATTGTCAAAATGAATTAATAAAAATCCTGTCCTTATGAGTCTGTAAGAAGGAAATGTAAAGTATCATAAGAAAGTTTGAAATTACATAAAAGAATGGAAGATTTATTGAACAAATAGAAATTTTTCGAAGTTGAAATATCTATACTGATATAAAAAGAAATGGATTTTAATGCAAAAACATCAGAAAGGAAGGGAATACATATGATTTTTCTTAATTCAGTACAGAGGAAGACATAAAATTCCAAATGTGTATGTAATTATCAATATAACATCAAAATAAATTTTAAAAATTGATAGTATTATCAAATAAAAATCCAGAAATAGACCAACACAAGTACAGCCAACTGATTATTCACAAAGATGCAAAAGCAATTCAATAGAGGAAGGATAATCTTTTCAAAAATTAGTATTAGAGAAATTGATATCTATAAGCAAAAATGAATTTAGACCTAAACCTCACATCTTATATAAAAGTTAACTAAATTAGATTATGGATATAAGTGCAAAACTTAAAACTGTAACAATTTTAGAGGAAAACAATGAAAAAAATCTCTGGGACCTAGAGAATGTTGAAGAGTTCTTAGACATAAGAACAAAATCATGTTCCCAAAAAGAACAAAAAAACACAATAAAACGGATTTTATTGAAATAAAAAGATGTTCTGTGAAAGATCCTATTAAGGTGAAAGGAAGGTAAATTACAGACTGGCAGAAAGTATTTGTAATCCATATATCTGACAAAAGACTCTTACCTAGAATATACAAAGAATTCTCAAAACCCAACAGTAAAAATCAAACAATCAATTAGAACACAAATAATTAAACATGAAGATACATTTCACAATAGGGAATGGCAAAGAAGCATGTGGAAAATAAGCACATGAAAAGATGTTCAATATCACTGTATACCAGGAAAATGTATTTAAGACCGTGATGAGGTATCTTCTATTCTGTTAGACTAGAGTTCTATTTAGAACAGCTTAAAAAAATACCAACCATCTCAAACGTTGATGAGGATACTGAGAAATTGGATCTGTCATCCACTGCATGTGGAATGAAATGTAGGTACAGCCACTCTGGAAAATAGTTTGACAATTTCTTAAAAAAATAAACATTTACTTACCATATGACCTAGTAATTACACTGCTGGATGTTTACTGAAGAAAAAAAAAATGAATTGCATGCCCACACAAAACCTTCTTTACAAATATTTATAACAGCTCTATTTGTAACAGCCAAAAATTGGAAACATGCTTCTGAAGGGGTATTTGGTTAAACAAAATGTGGTATATCCATCCATACAGTGCTACTTCGCAATAAAAAACAAGCAGTTAATACACTCTATTTGGATGGATCTCAAGGGCATTGAGTTTTAAAAACCATTCTGAAAGTTGTGTACTTTAATATTCAAGTTACATAACTTGAATTGGCAAAATTATTTAGATGGAAAATGGCTTAGGGTTTGACAGAGGGTAGGGATAGATGTCACTATAAAGGGCATGGCAGGAGAGAGATGTTGCTTGTGATAAAAGTTGTTTTGTATTTTGAATGAAACGGAATCAATGTTACAGTATCTACATGAAATTAAATGACACAGGTCTGTGTGCACACTTTGCACCGAAAGTCAATTTCCTTGGTTTTGAGTGTATATCATAGTTATGTAAAATATAACCAGTGGGGGGAAAGTGGGTAAAGTATAGGCAAGATCTCTCTGTACTCCTTTTTCAACTTCCTCTAAACCTATGATCATTTTAAAATAAAAAGTTAAAAAATGAACTAGATGAATCCACTATCACAATGGGAGATTTTTATCATTTACATTAAAAACTAATAGCAAAAGCAAGCCAAAAGGAAAAGTAAGTAAATAAATAAATAAATAAAACAATAGAAAAGAAAAACTGAATGTAGAAGATTTTAATAACTCTGTTTTATACATATGTGCATATAGGACACTGAACTAATACAGTATGAACCTTACTTTAGAGCACAATTAAATCATTAACACACAAACATGCACACTCACACACAAGCACACACACACGTACACACCCCAGTCTCATATAGCAATATAAAACAAATAACAAATTTAAAACATTAATTATAAATTTCATTTTCTATCATATAATCAGTAATAAAAAGAAAATTTGGAAACTACATATGTTTAGAAATTAAGCATGCTTCTAAACGAGTCAAATAAGAATTCATAATTTAAATTAGAAAAAAACTTTAATGAATGATAATAGCATATACAAACTGATGTCATGCAGCTGACGTTGTGCTTAGAAATCTATAATTTCAAGTACTATAGAAAACAAAAAAGCCTAAATATAAATGTATTAAGCATCCATTTCAAACATTACAAAACAAACTAGTGGATCCCAAAGAAAGTAGAATTTAAAAAAAATATATGACAATAAGAGCAGAAATTAATGATATGTAAAGTAATGATACAATGTTCTCAACAAAACCAAAGTCCGTTTCTTTACAAAGACTAATAAAATTAACAAATCTCTGCCAAAATTGATCAAGAGACAAAAGAAAGGAGATGAATTAAGTGACATTAGAATTGAAAAAAGGGGTCATAACTACAGACACTGCAGACATTACAAAATAATAAAATATTTAGAATCCCTTAATGCTAATTAATTTGAAACTTGGATAAAATATTCAAACACACAGAAAGGTAATAGTCAAACACACACAAAAAATAAATTGTCCAAACAAATGGGAGATCTGAAATTTTTTAATTACAAATTACTCAAGCCCAAATGGACAAATGGTTATAAAAATCTTCTTTTCCTGTTGCCTTGAGCAGAAAAATGCTAAAGAAGACTATGATTGCTTTTAGCTTTGGGTGTGTGCCAAGACCCATATCAGTTACCAGGGCTACGGCATATTGCATTCACCCAGATAAGCCTCACAGTGGTACCTCGGGCCAGACTGCAGGAGTCAGTTGAGGGAGATATAACTGCTTTCAGCCCTTATCAGTAGGAAAGGAATTTCTCAGAGGTACCAAAAAGAATGAGGAGGTTTGTCCTATTTATCCAAAGACTTACAGATCACCCCCATCAACATTCATTTTCTAGCTCTACAACTGTAAGATTCACCTGGCAAATAACAGTGTATCAAGAGTTCCCCAAAGATGAAATGAAAACACCCCATTGCTTCCCTTAGACATAAGTGTAGAAGTGGTTTGTCAGTTGGATGCTTGATTACAGTGCAATGGAAAATTACATGCTTTAAAAACTTGGCTCTTAGGCTGTAAAGAATTTTCAGGAAACTATACTAGGGTAAAATAAGCTGAGATTAATTTAAATTTTACTCTAAATTCTGATATTCCATTTTTCACACAAAATCAATTCATTTAGAAAACAGTTTGCTCCTTTAAAAATATGCAGTAACTGGGGAAAAAAAAGAAAATGCAGAAATATGTGAGAAAAACTGAGACAACAACCATATTAGAGGACTGGGTCTTTGGGTTAATAGTTGACAATGTTGTGTCACTTTCATTTCCCGGTCACTTGTTTCCAGTCCTCATCAAATCTTTAAGCTTCCTGAAGTCTCTCAAAGTTTTCATCAATACTTGAATAAGGGCCACTGCCCATTCACATCAAATAGGAAACAAAGATTGTTGACAAAAGATCAACTCATGCCAAGGAAAATTCGTAGGGCACTAAAAAAAAAATGCTCATTTCGTGGCTGTTTATTTTTCTGGACAACATATTGATTTTCATGGCAAGATCTTTTATTCTTTGTTTATTGTTGGTCTTGCAACCCTGAGGGACTTTAAATCCAGCAACTCAGCTCTATTTTGCATAAAGCAAAGGTGTGGCAAGGAATCTCCTATGTTAATTTCACCACCATTACTTTTCCTCATAATCTGAGCTCCTGGAACCATGCAATAGCAGTGTTCTTCAATCTCTTTTAAGTCTTTGTATGTTTAAAGGAATATTTTATATATGTTGTTAAAAAAAATACCCAGACTTAGGAAATATGCATTATTTTAGCAAGTAAATGCTGAATATCTAGTCTATGCCTTGCATTTTGCTGGATCCAAGGCTGAAAACTTTTCCTCCACCAAGTAGCCTAATAATGGAAGCAGCAGCATCCAGTGAATTTAGAAGTGGAATTTCCCTTCTTATTTCTTTCTCTTGAGCAAATTTCCAGTTACTCATTTATATATTCATATGCAACAAACCTGTAGAGAAGATTGTTTTTTATGCTCCCTAGAAAGACTTAACCTTTCTATATCCTAATTTCCTTAATTGTAAAATGGAAACAGTTTGGATGATGATACCTCACTAGGCTGTTGTGAGGATTAAATGAGTTAGTGTCCCTGAAGCGCTGAGAATGGCGTCTGGCACTTGGAGGGACTATGTATGGGTTGACTGTTGTTTTAGCCCAGGACCACTAAGAAGGCACTGAGACACCCCATTAAGGTGCTGACATTTTACTGGGGAGGTATAAGTCCAGGACAGTGAAGGTGAGATTAAAAAGAGGCTAGGCGGGGCGCCTGGGTGGCTCAGTGGGTTAAAGCCTCTGCCTTCGGCTCAGGTCATGGTCTCAGGGTCCTGAGATTGATCCCCATGTCAGGCTTTCTGCTCAGCAGGGAGCCTGCTTCCCCCCTCTCTCTCTGCCTGCCTCTCTGCCTGCTTGTGATCTCTCTCTCTGTGTCAAATAAATAAAATCTTTAAAAAAAAAAAAAAAGCTAGGCAAGGAAAGAACAAAGTGATAGGATGGGTGGTGCTCCATACCAGGGGCCACTTCACAGAAAGCTGCCAACAGAGCAAAAGGACAGTCAACAGATGATGTTTGCCACATAGAGCATCTGCAAAAAGACTGAACAGAAGATCCTATCTTCCTCCATAGGGGAGAGAAAAGAGAGGAAATGAACCTGCTTTGCCACTTCAACCTCCCATTTCCACTGAGTGAGCTGCGTCCCCACATACTTGCAGCTGCTGCAGCTGGTAATTCTGCAGCCTCTTAGGAGCCGGAACCCACAGCCCATGCCGTTTATTCACCCCCATCTTTTTCTCTTATGCTCTAGTTGCTATTAACCAAGCAATATAATGGGAACCAAAAGCAACACCAAGGTAGTCTTTGAATCAGACCCATGTTTTAAAGCTCTTAGTATAGTTGATAAAAGCAAGGCTTTAGAATTAGATATGCATTTTGGCTTCAAGATCTGCTACTTGCTAGCTGTACAAGTTATTTAAGCTCTCTGGATCTTGTTCCTTCATCTATAAAGTGGAAATACTAATCCTACCTCATAGAGCTGTTATAAAAAACAAATGAGCAGCAAAGTAATTAGAGCTGTGACTGGCACATAAATGTTCAATAAATGTTTACTACTACCAGGATTATCATTGCATACAAATGAGAAGATTGGGAAAACCCATTCAGACCACTTGCTGTGAATGTACTAGAATCACACTAGAAGGGACACACCACAGCCTTCAGCTACACAGGAAAAGCAAAATTGAATAATGACCATGATGGATTGGATCAACCTAGAAGGCCTGAATAAATAATTCAGAACTCAAACTATATTTTTCCCTCACTTCCCTGAATTATTCACAAAATTGCCACTTCTCCCCACTTTAATTCGCTTTTATAGATAACCAACATAAAGTCACTTTCTGCACCCTGATTTGATTTTTTGACAGTCATATTCAAAAATGTCATCAGAATCTAAATGCATTTATATCAGATATTGTAAAATCGTATTTTATTCTGCCAAGGCAGAGTCAAATGAGAGTTTAAGGCCTGTAGGAGAGTATTCACTTCAACATATTTATATGGATATTGCATTGTGCAATGGTATCACTAAGGTGTTATTGACGGATGCCTCTGTGTTAGACATTTAAATTTTTTAAATTGTCATCTTCCTGCAGATTGTGCTGTACATTCCTGAAAGCCCTGCTTACTTGAGGCTTCAGCTTGGCTATTATTTGACATTAAAACAAGTATGCTATATAAGAGACTTATATTTCCTCTATGGCAGTTTTACTGATCCTTTCATTTAGACATAATTTTAATTTTTTTTTCTACTTGTGAACAATGCACTATGTACACATTTCTTAGAAGGTTATAGCTCTGTTTCATAGATACTGATTTATTTATTTTTTAAAGATTTTATTTATCCATTTGAGAGAGAGAGGGAGAGCAGAGAGAGAGCAGAGAGGGAGACTGAGGGAGAAGCAGACTCCCCGATGAGCAGAGAGTCCTATAAGGGGCTCCATCCCAGGACCCTGAGATCATGACCTGAGCCAAAGGCAGATGCTTAACCCATTGAGCCACCCAGGTGCCCCATAGATACTGATTTAAATGAACTTCTTCTCGACATCATCTGTTCAGATATCTATATTTAGTTAGTACTATGTAATAATTACCACACTCAATATAGGGCCACCTAAGACACTAACATTCCAGTAGAGAACAAAGACCGTAAATAACTACAGAACAGTGAGAAGCTGATATGACAGCTAATTGAAAACTAGATTTATGGTCTGGGTGGCTCAGTCAGTTAAACGTCGGACTCTTGATTTCACCCTAGGTCATGATCTCAGGATTGTGAAATCAAGCCCTGCATCAGGCTCCGCATTCAGTAAGAAATCTACTGAGTCTCTCTTCCTCTCCCTCCGCTTCTGCCCCTCCCCTTGCTTGCACACTCACTCACTCTCTCTCAAATAAGTAAAATCTTAAAAACAAAAACAAACAAACAACTAGATGTGGAGTTTGAGTTTTACAGAACTATTGAAGAGATGACTCTTGTGCATAAACCAAGGATAGGTTTGGTTGGTTGTTATTTGATGTTTAGATCTTTGCTCTAATAAGATGAAACAGATTATACAAGGTTTGTGCTATTTTCTTTGGCTTTTTAAACAAAGTCACATTGTCAGCATTATCCCTTGATAATCACAATCTTTCTTGCCTCATTATTATGAATTTCTCTTTAACAATTCTCCAAGCCCTTACTATTTTTCTCTTTATCCCCCCACCTCTCTTCTAGAACAAATTTGGCAAACTACAGTCCATGGGTCTATGGCTTTTTTTTCTCTTGGAGAATGACAGTATACACCCATTATTTCTGTATGTCTGAATCTGCTTCTGTATTATAATGGCAGAGTTGAGAGCTTATGACAGAAATCATGTGGCTGGTCCACAAGCCCATCATTTGTACTCTCTTGTCCTTTAAGAAAGTTTACTTATCCCTGCTCTAGAACAAGGGTTCTGTTAGGGTAGGGACCAAATCTTATTCCACTTGTAAATCTCAGCACCAAGCACAAGGATCAAGGATTCTTGACCTGAGATCTACCATAGGTACAGGTTTCAGAGATGCATTAACTCTCAAAAATATGCCTGTTACATTGAATATCTGTGAGTATGTATATTCATTTGCATGCACTTATTTATGTTTTTTAAGGGAAGATGTCTAACTTGTTCATTTTCTCAAAGAGAGTCCTGGTATAGCCAGGTACCTGCCTATCAAAACAAACCTCTCATGGACAACAACTATAAACTCTGAACACAATACAAAACTCCACTTTCAAAACAAAAATACCAACTTCCTAAAGGCATTAAGAGTGGGAAAAAAATAGGCAGATTTTAAGGAGTCAAAACTTGAAAGGAAAAACAGTAAGTTTCTTTCTCTCTTTCACTCTTTCTGTCCTTCCCTCCCTCCCTGCCTCCCTCCTTCTTCACCCTTCTCTCTCCCTCCCCCCCCCACTTCCCTCTCTTTCTCTCTTTAAATGAGGGTAGTCCACAGTCACAGCCATAGAGGGTGTCTAAAACTCTGAAAACCCAGTCTTCCTGGTCTGAAGAGCCAGAAGATAGAGTTGGTGAAATCCACAATATCTGGAAATTTGAGGCAGGTGTGTTCATGGAAAGAAGATAGAGGAACCCCCAAATTCCCTTCCCAAATCTCCAGCTAACCCCTGAACCACACATGTGTAGGGCAGACTCCAAACAACATAGATTAGAATAAAAGAACTGATAGTTTTCAGCTATTGTCCAAGAGAGAGTTTATACTTTGACTCCAACCAGGTTAATAACCTGTTAGAGCAAAAATGTTTCATTCTCCTGAGAAATATAACAGAATCCAGAGACTCCAACACATAACATCCACAATGTCTAGAATATAATTCAAAATTATTCAATATACAAAGAAACAGGAATGTGTCATCAGTACTCAAGATAATAAACAGAAAACCCCCAAATTATCTAGATACTGGAATTAATAGTGACTTTGAGGCAACTATTATAATAACTATTAAAATAATTATTATAATTATGCTTAATAAAAATATGCTCATAGTGAATAAAAAGTTGAGAAACTTCAGCAGAATAAAAGACAAATGATAAAAAGGAAACAAATGGAAATTCCAGAGCTGACAAATGCAATATTTCAAAGGAATATGTGGCACTGTCCTCAAATTTCAACTTTATCCTGTCTACCAGCTCACTGTTCCATTGATTTGAGAAACGAGTTTGTTTTCTGAAGAAGGAACATTCCATAATAGAAAGAAACAGTCCTGAAACAGCACTGAGTGTAAAGTTTTTGATCTATAAGAAAGCAACCAGTTGTTGCCTAAATAAATTGACCTTGAAAAAATTATTTTCTGTCTGTACTCTGTTCTCTTTAGCTAAAAATGGGGACAATAATGATATTTCTTTATCATTAAAGAAATAATGATATCATTTCTTTAATGTTAAGATATCATTAAAGAAATATATATTTCTTTAATATAATGCAGTGTTTTGAGTATGATTCCTATGACATGGCAATTGTTCAGTAAACATTATTGGTGATGATGATGATAATTTTTACTTGGGTTCTAAAAGTGCCTCTAAAACAGGAGTATTTAGGTGGATGGCTTATTCTGGCTGGTTTTGGTTTTGTGTTGTTTTGCTTTGTTTTAATTTAATTTTATTTTTTCAGTGTTCCAAGATTCATTGTTTATGCACCACACCCAGTGCTCCACACAATCTGTGCCCTCCTTAATACCCACTGCCAGGCTCACCCATCCCTCCACCCCCTCTCTTCCAAAACCCTCAGTTTGTTTCTCAGAGTCTCTCTGAGAAATCTTCATCTCCCCCTCTGATTCACTTTTCCTTTCCTTGTCCTCCATGTTATTTCTTATGCTCCACAAGTAAGTGAAACCATATGATAATTGACTTTCTCTGCTTGACTTATTTTATTCAGCATAATCTCCTCCAGTCCCATCCATGTTGATACAGAAGTTAGGTATTCATCCTTTCTGATGGCTGTGTGATATTCCATTGTATATATGAACCACATCTTCTTTATCTGTTCATCTGTTGAAGGGCATCTGGGCTCTTTCCACAGTTTGGCGACCGTGGCCATTGCTACTATGAACATTGGGGTACAGATGGCCCTTCTTTTCACTACATAGTATCTTTGGGGTAAATACCCAGTAGTGCAATTGCAGGGTCATAGGGTAGCTCTATTTTTAATTTTTTAAGGAATCTCCACACTGTTTTCCAAAATCACTGCACCAACTTGCATTCCCACCAACAGTGTAAGAGTGTTCCCCTTTGTCCATATCCTCTCCAACACTTGTTTACTGTCTTGTTAATTTTGGCCATTCTTACTGGTATAAGGTAGTATCTGAACATGGTCTTGATTTGAATCTCCCTGATGGCTAATGATGATGAACATTTTTTCATGTGTCTGTTAGCCATTTGTATGTCTTCTTTGGAGAAGTGTCCATTCATGTCTTCTGCCCAATTTGCCCATGTGATTATCTGTTTTGTGTGTGTTGAGTTTGAGGATTTCTTTATAGGTCTTGGATATCAGCCCTTTGTCTGTAGTGTCATTTGCGAATATTTTCTCCCATTCCATGGGTTGCCTCTTTGTTGACTGTTTCCTTTGCTGTGCAGAAGGTTTTTATCCTGGTGAAGTCCCAAAAGTTCATTTTCTGGCTGGTTTTGAAGAGGTATCTGAGAGAAGAGAGGCCAGGTCCAGATAAAGTAACCTAAAGAGAGATTTCCAAAAGCAAAGAGTCCAAGACTTAGGTCCTACTTCTCTGTATAATTTGTCCAGTGATAATTAGATTTTGACATCTGTGCTTTTCTCTTAATTTAATGTGAACAGTCTTTGTCAAATGATTCCTTTCATGTGTCTTGTTAATACTAAAATAATGGTGAAATGATTAATTTCTAAGTGCTGACTTGAATAAGATTAATCTTGTTGAAATCATTTGGTATAAATGTGACTGTCACATGTATTTAAAAAGACTGAAGGCAGCTGATTGTTTCTGATCTGTCATGGCACTGCCATTGATATTTGAAGGAACTGTGTGGTCTACTCTCTTGAGAGGCATATCTCACGTGTTTGTCACTCACTGATAGCAATTATAATCATAGCACATAGGGAGGGAATATACAATTTCAATGCTTGGCAAGCAATTTTTTTTCCAGTCCTCCTCTCCCCCAGGAATTAAGATGCATATTTAGAACATGAATTCCAATAATCTCTGGCCATTAATCACAGGCAATTGTTCTAAGATGCAACTTAAATAATGGGAATAATTAGCATGTGGTATTATTCAGTGTGAAACAAGATCTTCCTGCCCTCATCCTAGCTCCCTTGGAAAATGAACTTTTAAAAGCTAAAGGATGGGTGCCTGAGTGGCTCAGTGGTTAAAGCCTCTGCCTTTGGCTCAAGTCATGATCTCAGGGTCCTGGGATCAAGCCCTACAACAGGCTCTCTGCTCAGCAGGGAGCCTGCCTTCCCCCCTCTCTCTGCCTGCCTCTCTGCCTACTTGTGATCTCTCTCTCTCTCTCTCTCTGTTAAATAAAAAAATAAAATCTTAAAAAAATATAAAAGCTAAAGGATGATGTCTTATACACAGATCTGGGACCACATATGGAAAATATATTTCTCACTATACTCATGTGTCAGTGCTTCTAGTAGGTACCAGGGGCATACAGAGGAGTGAGACATATTCCTTTCACCAAGTTCTCCCTAACTAGTGGGAGAATAGGATCTAGTTTTTAAAATTTTACTAGCCAGATACCTACTATATCATCTGTAAACATTTGAATTAATCTTCATAAGCATTCACATAAATTAGGAGTTATATTTTGCATTTCAAATTGGGCCCTTGAGTCTCTTTTAAGGATGCTGAAACTCAAGGAAGTTGTATAATTTTCCAAGGTCATTGAGGTCTTGAATAACAAAGTGAGGATTAAATTTAATGTCTGTCTCTCTACAAAAATAATCATTCTTAAATTCTGCCTCCTTCTTAGTGAGAATTGGTTTTACATTTAATTCAGTGAGCAGGTAGGTACTGATTAAAGAGAGTGAGAAAGTAATACTCCCCAGAAGGAAAAGTCTCTTCCACACTGGAAAAATCTCTTCCACAACCCTCCCTCGCATAACTATTTGCCAAGGCAGGAAACTTAACCAGGCAGAAACCACAATTCACCAAATAGCTTTATCATCCCTATTTTATACTGGCCAAAAACATCTGTGGTGTTTGTCCAGTTTGGAACATCATAATAGAGAATATTTTTGTTCATAGCTAACATACGCAGATACATACCAGTCCCCAGTTTGATAGAGAGGTATGCAAACTAGTGATAGCGTATGAAGAACAGCTGATAATCTGAGAATGCTTAAAGTATAAGAGCAGAAAATTTCAGCTGGGGTGCGATAGGAGGCAGGTTATGAAAGTGTGAGAATTATCTTTCATTGTGTTATGTGGATACAGAGCAGAAAAGATTTAACTTGTTCTGCTTGTATACAAAGGGCAAAAGGCAAGCAGCTCCAGATACAAATTTCAAAGTGGCTGGTCTCAATTCAATACAATCTCTTTGTAATTACAACTTTTCCATCATAGAAGCCTGCCTACTCTTGAGATTGTTACCTATCATGGAAGGTATCCAGTGAAGTCATGAGAAGTCACTTGCTGAACTACTGTATAGATCAAATGCATATCTTGACAAATACAGTCTTCTGACATCTGGATTTATAACATTATATTAACCTTTAGGGAAATCTAATGCAGTAGTTGAAATCTAGCTTTTCTCATCAGAAGATTGTGGTTTTCAAGTTTCAGTATAAGTGAATTTGGGCAAGTCATTTAATTCCTCTGGGCCTCAGTTTCTTCACCAAATAGAATCTGTAACAGAGTACCTCATAGGACCACTGTGAGGAGGCACTATTGTGCATCCAAGAGAATGCTCAGCCCATTTTGGTTCTTACATTTGTTTATGCTTTCTGCATAAAAATTTCTTACCCGATGTTTCTGGAATCTTTAATATAGTACATCTAGGATTACAAATGTGAAGGGTTAAGAAAGTATTTAATAACAATCAATGTCTATGGCAAAGCCCAGGATGTGTTTGAATGTTGGAGACCTAGGAGGTGCCCCAGAAACTTATTTATTTCCTTCAGGAATTTTGGTACTAGGGAATGGTAAGAACCATAGAGTAGCTGTAGATTTACACCACAAGACTGTGGTAAACATATTTTTGATTTGGTTTAAAAGTACCTGACATAGCATTCTTTAGACTGACCAGCTTAACATGTCCCTAAGTTCTAGTTGGATATAAAAAGCTTAAAAATGTGTCCTGGGCACCACCAGCTAAAACTATTTTAATACCTGAGGGATAACTATTATGGGTCTGGCTCTTCGAAATAACCTTTACTTTATGAATTGGTAAGTGATGATTAGGGGCACATGTGTGGTTGGGTAGGCTCTTCCCTGTGGTCACCCAACTAAGCAGATAGTTAGAGGCTGAAAACCAGATGGTGCACATCACCAGTATGTACACATTGGCAAAGGGATGTATCTGCCCCAGTGAAAGGGTTTATTTTTATGCTTCACACATAGATGTCATATGACCTCAAATAGACCTTGGTGTTTGCCTTTACTTTGCTTTCCTTTACTTGCTATATACAACAATTTAGCTGTGGCTTTCAGTGTCTCAGTGTATTTTGACAGATAACTGAGGCTTGGAATGGGTTATATCCATTGGGTTGTAAGATTCTCGAGGATAAAAGCATACCCATGTAGAGTGCTTCTCACCAGTGAACATAGAAATGTGCTCCTTCATTGAAGCACTGTTTAGTCACATCCAGGGTACCAAAAGTCCAGGTCTGAGGGCAATACAGTAGCTCAGTCACAGTTCTGTTCCCAAGCAGCAGACCAACAGCTATACCAGAAAGTAGAACATAGCTGAAGCCATAAATGGGGTACAGACAAATGCTACTGAACATTCTGAGAAGGTTGCCTATGCATTATGTGCAAATGGAAGGCCTCAAAAAAGATGTGTCGTGATTGTGAGTTTATATTACAAAGAACCTCTGAGTTTTTTCACTTTGGCCTCCCTTAGCTAACAGATGCTGGTCCTCAGAGGGCCTCTGCCTACATGCGTAATGCAACACATCTAGGAGACATTTGGTAAGTCTTCACTTTGTATCTCCCAGTAACAGGAGCCTCCTTCTTACATGTGTTACCGAATGTCCTGAATGTTCAGAGGGGGAAAATCCTCAAAGATTTTGTTTTTAATGGAAATCATCACTGTTATTGCTGATTTCAGATGGTATTGCTTTCCCTTTATTTATGTTGTATCTTTATTATTTGGTGAACATAAAAAAAACCTGTATGCATAAAATCTCCATCATAAGTTTGTTGTCAGGTATGGCTTCTCAAGTTACATAGAAAAGCTTTTTTTTTTTTTTTTTTTTTTTTTTAATTCTTCAACCTCAAATTTTCCTACAAACATTGTTTTTTAAAAACCAGTCCATACTGGGGCACCTGGGTGGCTCAGTGGGTTAAGCCTCTGCCTTTGACTCAGGTCATGATCTCAGAGTCCTGGGATCGAGTCCCACATCGGGCTCTGCTCTGCGGAGAGCCTGCTTCCTCCTCTCTCTCTCTGCCTGCCTCTCTGACTACTTGTGATCTCTCTGTCAACTAAATAAATAAATTCTTTAAAAAAAAAAAAAAAACAAAACAAAAAACCAGTCCATACTATTTGTGGAGAAATGTCTGTCATTCCAAATTAATAAATTCTGCTTATACTCCTTAGGCAATATTAATCATGGTTTAATCAACTAGTGAGAGACTATGGAAGCCCAGATCCCCTTTTGAGTGAAGTGATTTTTTTTTTTGTTTTTTGTGACTTTTAACATCTTATTTCCTAGCAGCTTATGAATTTGAAATACAGTATCATTGACTATTGTTACCATGCTGTATATCATATACCCCTGACTTATTTTATAACTACAATTTTGTTCATTTTGATCCCCTTCACCCATTTCACTGACCCCAAGCTCCACCCCTGACAACCACCAATAAGTTCTCTGTGTCTATGATCTTGGCTTTTTGGTTGCTTTTTTTTTTTTAATTCCACATATAATTGAGATCATATGGCATTTGTCTTTTCTATCTGAATTATTTTACTTAGCATAGTGCCCTAAAGGTTCATCCATGTTGTTGCAGATGGCAAGTTTTCATTCTTTTGTATGGTTATTAACACCCCATTGTATATACCATATTTTCTTTATTCATCTATTGACAGACACTTTGGCTATTCCTATATCTTAGCTAATATAAATAATGCTACAATGACTACAGGAGTGTATATATCTTTTCCAGTTGACATTCTACTTTTCTTCAGGTAAAAAACCCAGAAATGGAATTGTCAGATTATATGGTTGTTCTAGTTTTAATTTTGGATGGAACCTCTATACTGATCTCCATAGTGGCTTTACTAATTTATGTTCCCATCAACAGTGCATGAAATTTCCTTTCTCCAATCCTTGCCAACACTTGTTTCTTGTCTAATTGGTAATAGCTATTCTAACAGGTGTGAGGTGATATCTCACTGGGGTTTTGACTAAAATTTCCCTGCTTATTGATATTGAGTATCTTTTCGTGTACCTATTGACCATCTATATGTCTTTTTTGGGAAAAATGTCTATTCATACTTCTGGCCATTTTTAAGTCATATTTTGTGGGTTTTTTTGACTAGTCAATCATATGAGTTCTTTATGCATTTGGATAGTAACCTGTCATAAGATATATGATTTGTAAATATTTTCTCTCATTCAGTAAGCTGCCTCTTCATTTTGTGGATGGTTTCCTTTGGTTTTGTTTATTTGTTTTTATCCATTATTTTTATTAACATATAATGTATTATTTGCCCGAGGGGTACAGGTCTGTGAATCATCAGGCTTACACATTTCACAGCACTCACCATATCACATACCCTCCCCAATGTCCATAACCCAACCACCCTCCATAACCTGCCTTTCCACACAACCCTCAGTTTGTTTTGTGAGATGTAGAGTCTCTTATGGTTTGTCTCCCTCCCAATCCCATCTTGTTTCATTTTTTCCTTCCCTACCCCCCAAACCCTCCACCCTGCCTTTCAAATTCCTCATATCAGGGAGATCATATGATAATTGTCTTTCTCTGATTGACTTATTTCGTTCAGCATAATACCCTCTAGTTTCATCCATGTTGTTGCAAATGATAAGATTTCATTTCTTTTGATGGCTGCATAGTATTCCACTGTATATATAGACCACATCTTCTTTATCCATTCATCTCTTGATGGATCTCTAGCCTCTTTCCATAGTTTGGCTATTGTAGACATTGCTGCTATAAACATTCAGAGGCACATGCCCCTTCGGATTACTACATTTGTATCTTTAGGGTAAATACCCAGTAGTGTGATTGCTGGGTTGTAGGATATCTCTATTTTCAACTTTTTGAGGAACCTCCATGCTGTTTTCCAGAGTGGCTGCACCAGCTTGCATTCCCACCAACAGTATAGGAGGGTTCCCCTTTTTCTGCATCCTCGTCAGCATCTGTCATTTCCTGACTTGTTAATTTTAGCTATTCTGACTGGTGTGAGGTGGTATTCACTGTGGTTTTGATTTGTATTTCCCTGACACTGAGTGATGTGGAGCATTTTTTCATGTGTCTATTGGCCATCAGGCTGTCTTCTTTGCAGAAATGTCTGTTCATGTCCTTTGCCCATTTCTTGATTGGATTATTTGTTCTTTGGGTGTTGAGTTTGACAAGTTCTTTATAGATTTTAGATACTAGCCCTTTATCTGATATGTCGTTTGCAAATATCTTCTCCCATTCTGTCAGTTGTCTTTAGATTTTGTTGAGTGTTTCCTTTGCTGTGCAAAAGCTTTTGATCTTGATGAAGTCCCAGTAGTTCATTTTTGCCCTTGCTTCCCTTGCCTTTGGCAATGTGACTAGGAAGAATTTGCTGTGGCTGAGGTCAAAGAGGTTGCTGCCTATATTCTCCTCCAGGATTTTAATGGATTCCTGTCTCCCATTGAGGTCTTTCATCCATTTTGAGTCTATTTTTGTGTGTGGTGTAAGGAAATGGCCCAGTTTCATTCTTCTTCATGTAGCCGTCCAATTTTCCCAACAACATTTGTTGAAGAGACTATCTTTTTCATTGGACATTCTTTCCAGCTTTGTTGAATATTAGTTGACCATAGAGTTGAGGGTCCATTTCTGGGCTCTCTGTTCTGTTCCATTGACCTATGTGTCTGTTTTTGAGCCCGTACCATACTGTCTTGATGATTACAGCTTTGTAATAGAGCTTGAAGTCTGGAATTGTGATGCCATCAACTTTGGCTTTCTTTTTCAACATTCCCCTGGCTATTCAGGATCTTTTCTGGTGCCATATAAATTTTAGGATTATTTTGTTCCATTTCTTTGAAAAAAGGTGATGGTATTTTGATAGAGATTGTGTTAAATGTGTTGATTACTTTAGGTAGCATAGACATTTTCACAATATTTGTTCTTCCAATGCATGAACATGGAACATTTTTCCATTTCTTTGTGTCTTCCTCAATTTCTTTCATGAGTACTTTATAGTTTTCTGAGTACAGATTCTTTGCCTCTTTGGTTAGGTTTATTCCTAGGTATCTTAGGGCTTTGGGTGCAATTGTAAATGGGATTGACTCCTTAATTTCTCTTTCTTCTGTCTTGCTGTGGTATATAGAAATGCAACTGATTTGTGTGCATTGATTTTATACCCTGACATTTTACTGAATTCCTCTATGAGTTCTAGCAGTTCTGGAATGGAGTCTTTTGGGTTTTCCACATTAAGTATCAGATCATCTGAAAAGAGTGAGAGTTTCACTTCTTCTTTGCCAATTCAGATGCCTTTTATTTCTTTTTGTTGTCTGATTGCTGAGGTAGGACTTCTAGTACTATGTTGAATAGCAGTGATAATAGTGGACATCCCTGCTGTGTTCCTGAGTTTAGGGGAAAAGCTCTTAGTTTTCACCATCAAGAATAGTATTCACTGTGGGTTTTTCATAGATGGCTTTGATGACACTGAGGTATATACCCCTATCCCTACACTTTGGAGAGTTTTGATCAAGAAAGGATGCTGTACTTTGTCAAATGCTTTTTTAGCCTCTATTGAAAGTATCATATGGTTCCTATTCTTTCTTTTATTAATGTATCGTATCACATTGATTGATTTGCAGATGTTGAACCAACCTTGCAGCTCTGGAATAAATTCCACTTGGTCGTGATGAATAATCCTTTTAATGTACTGTTGGTTATGGGTCTGTTCAGGTTTTCTGTTTCTTTCTGGTTCAGTTTTGGTAGTTTATACATCTCTAGGAATTCATCCATTTCTTCCAGATTTTCAAATTTGCTGGTGTATAGTTGCTCATAATATGTTCTTACAATTGTTTGTATTTCTTTGGTGTTGGTTGTGATCTCTCCTCTTTCATTCATGATTTTATTTATTTGCGTCCTTTCTCTTTTCTTTTTGATACGTCCGGCCAGGGGTTTATCAATCTTATTAATTCTTTCAAAGAACCAGCTCCTAGTTTCATTGATTTGTTCTACTGTTCTTTTGGTTTCTATTTCATGGATTTCTGCCCTGATCTTTATGATTTCTCTTCTTCTACTGGGTTTAGGCTTTCTTTGCTTTTCTTTCTCCAGCTGCTTTAGGTGTAGGGTTAGGTTGTATACTTGAGACCTTTCTTGTTTCTTGAGAAATGCTTGTATCGCAAATATACTTTCCTCTCTGGACTGCCTTTGCTATGTCCCAAAGTTTTTCAACAGTTGTGTTTTCATTTATTTCCCTGAATTTTTTCAATTCTTCTTTAATTTCCTGGTTGACCCATTCATTCTTTAGTAGGACGCTCGTTAGCCTCCATGTATTTGTGTTCTTTCCAAATTTCCTCTTGTGAAATCTTGTGATTTCAGAGCATTGTGGTCTGAATATATGCAGGGAGTGATCCCCATCTTTTGGTACCAGTTGAGACCTGATTTGTGACCCAGGATGTCGATCTATTCTGGAGAATGTTCATGTGCACTAGAGAAGAATGTGTATTCTGTTGCTTTGGGATGGAATGTTCTGAATATATCTGTGATGTCCATCTGGTCCAGTGTGTCATTTAAGGCCTTTATTTCCTTGTTGATCTTTTGCTTGGATGATCTTTCCTTTCAGTGTGGGGGTGTTAAAGTTGCCTACTATTATTGTATTATTATCAATGTGTTTCTTTGATTTTGTTATTAATTGGTTTATGTAGTTGGCTGTTCCCATGTTAGGGGCATAGATATTTACAATTGTTAGATCTTCTTGTTCGACAGACCCTTTGAGTATGATATACTGTCCTTCCTCATCTCTTATGATAGTCTTTGGCTTAAAGTCTAATTTATCTGATATCTGATGAAAGGATTGCCACCCCAGCTTTATTTTGATGTCCATTAGCATGGTAAACTGTTTTCCACTCCTTCACTTTAAATCTGGTGGTGTCTTTGGGTCTAAAATTAGTTTCTTGTAGACAGCATATTGTTAGGTTTTGGTTTTTTATCCATTCTGGTGCCCTGTGTCTTTTGTTTGGGGCATTTAGCCCATTTACATTCAGGGTAACTATTGGAAGATATGAATTTAGTGCCATTGTATTGCCTGTAAGGTGAATGTTACTTTATATTGTCTCTGTTCCTTTCTGGTCTACTACTTTTAGGCTCTCTCTTTGCTAGAGGACCCCTTTCAATATTTTCTGTAGGGCTGGTTTGGTGTTTGCAAATTCTTTTTTGTTTGTCCTGGAAGACTTTTACCTCTCCTCCTATTTGGAAGAGTCTCTTGTAGACAACATATGGATGGGTGCTGTTATTTTATCCAGTCTGCAACCCTGTGCCGTTTTATGGGAGCATTTAGGCCACTCACGTTGAGAGTGATTATTGAAAGATATGTTTTTGTTCACATTATGTTGGCTGTGAAGTCCTTGTTTCTACAGATTGTCTCTGTACATTTCTGTTCTATGACACTCTGGGGTTCTTTCTTCTTTTATAGAACCCTCCTTAATATTTCTTGTAGTGCTGGCTTGGTGGTCACATACTCTTTTAAACCTTGCCGGTCTTGGAAGCTCTTTATCTCTCCATCCATTTTGAATGTCAGTCTTGCTGGATAAACTCTTCTTGGCCACATGTTCTTCTCATTTAGAGCCCTGAATATGTCTTGCCAGCCTTTTATGGCTTGCCAGGCTTCTGTGGACAGGTCTGATGTTATTCTGATGGACCTTCCTCTGTGCATAAGGAATCTCTTCCCTCTAGCTGACCTCAAGAGCTCCTGTCTTAAATTAGGATTCAACAGTTTCACAATCAGGTGTCTCGAGGTCTTTCTAGATTCTATGATCTTGGGGGGGGTGATCTTTCTGCCTCTAGGACAGGAACATTGGTTCCATTCTCCAGATTGGGAAAATTTTCATGGAGAATGTGTTCAACTATATCTTCTAGTCTTTCTTTCTCCTCCCCCTCAGGGATCCCAATAATTCTGACATTGGAACATTTCATGGTGTCATTTATGGTTTTCATGGCTTCTAAGCTGTCTGTTCCTGGCTGCCTCCTGATCCTTTTTCTCTCTCATTTTGTCTTCTAGATCATTAATTCTATCTTCTGCCTTGGTTACCCTTGCTGTTAGAGAGTTTAGATTAGATTGGATCTCATCGATAGCATTTTTAACTTCTTCCCGTGTGGCTTTCACTTTTGCCCTAATTAATTCCATATTGTCATTAATGGTTTTCTCCAACCTAGCCATTGCCTTGATAATTGTTACCCTGAATTCCTTTTCTGACATACTGTTTATGTCTATATCCAGTAGCTCTGATGGAGAGGGCACAGTTTCTGGATTTTTACTTACTTTGGGCATTCCTCCTCTTAGTCATTTTGGTGAGAGGTGCTTGAGAGGACGTGTAGCTGAATATATCACCTGTGATCCAGACAAGATGCACCTTGGAATGCTTCTGAGCAATCAGAAGTCACCACCAAAAAGAAAGAAAGAAAGAAAGAAAGAAAGAAAGAAAGAAAGAAAGAAAGAGAGACAGAAAAAAAAGAGAGAGAGAGAGAGAGAAGACCCAGCCAGAATGGGCCCCAAAGGTAAGATTTATAAGGTATACAAACGAAAACAAACAAAAAGACTGAGAGAAGTAAATGACCAGGAAAAAGAAAGAACCCAGCCAAAATAAACCCCAAGTATAAGATTTATATAATACCAGAATAAAAACAAATACACAGGAACACTGACAGAAGAAAAAGATGGGAGGGTCATTATACATCCTCAACGTGGGCGAGGAAGGTTATTTTGATTCTTCCTGGGTGTATCTTGCTATTTGTGTTAAAAGACTCAACTTTCCAGAGATAAAGGGAGATTAAAATTGGTTTATATATAGGGGTAGTATTGATTAGGGAGAGAGGATTACCTTGAAGCTTATATCTATATGTATATTTAAAAAAATACTAGAAAAGAAAGAGGAAAACACAGGTAAAATGTATGAAAAAAGCTCAAGTTAAAAGGTTATTATGGAATATGTTGTATTAAACCTCTAGTTGTAATAGTAAGTAGGTTAAAAAAAGATTAAACAGAACAAGAATAGTGAGAGCAAACTAAAAAATAAAAGTTGTATCTCTGAAATATACAGGTTTTAGGGCAATCCTGGGACCTTAATATATTGTTTTCCCCTGATATTGGGGTTTTATAGTTTTATGGGGATCCTGTGCTGGTTGTCCTCTCATTCTTTTAGCCGGCTTTTTGGGGGAGGGGACTGTCGCATTGTTCTCCAGTCAGTCTTCCTTGGGTTGAGTCCTCCAGCCCCCATCAAGGGGGTGGGCTCTGTGGAAACTGATTTTTCAGGCTTTTGTTCTCTGGAAATTTTGGGGTTAGTCTTTTTTTTTTTTTTCTCTTTTTTTCCTTTGGCAGCTTTTTGTGGCTTTTCAGAGGATTAGAGGGAAATAAACTGCACCCAGACCTCCCTCTCAGAGAGAAGCCTCAGTCCACTACCCTCTGTGGAGTCCAAAGCACAGAGACTGCCCCTATGCAAGTTCTGCTGAGCTGTGCAACCTCCCTCAGACAGACCACGCACACGTCCCCAGTCACTGTCTCAGGGGTCACCTTAGCACCTGCTTGTCTCTGCACCTCCTGTGCCAAAGCTGTGATTGGTATTGGTCCAGGGAGCCCGCATCCGGTGGCTGTCTTTGCCAGCACTGTAGACCTCAGGTTGCCAGCTTGGGTGATTGCACTGAGGCTCGGAGAGTCCAGACCCTCGACCAGACCCAGGGACCAGCGGCTAACTCCAGGACGGAGCTTTCTCAGGGTCAGCAGGGAGTGGGTCAGTCCCTAGTTGTGCAGTGTGTAAAAGTTCTAGGTAGCACAGGCTGGCACTGTCATAAGACTCCCTCATGTGGGGGCAGGAGTGACCAGGATGCCAGCCATGCAGCCCCTGGGGGCTCAGCCGCACTCTCTCTGGCATGGGTGGTTGCTGGCTGTGGCCATCCTTGTCTGTGGGTTTAGGCCCGTGCCCATGACTGCCCGATTCCACTTGATGCCCCTTAAGATCTTTTGCTCTTTTTGAGCGCTTTTAACCAGACTCCAAGGTAATACTGGTCCCCAATCACAAGACACTCTCATATTGGGGTATTACTTTCCAATGGGTCACTTTTGGTGGCTCCCTCCCCTTTCTGTTTATCCTCCCATATCAATCCAATCATTCTCAGTATGCTTTACCTCTCTACTGGCATCTTGTGCCCCTGTAGAGATCCAGAAGTGTATAATCCTACCTTTCAGGCTGATTCATGGGTGTTCAGAGTGTTCTGGTAGATAATTAGCTCACTTTAGGGTACTAATTGAAACAGAGTCTTCTACCTCTCCGCCATCTTGCCCCTCTTCCCCTGTTACAGACTTCTTGTGCCAAGCTGCTTTCAGGATTTTCTCTTTGTCACTAAAGCTTGTAAGTTTTACTGTTAGATGTTGGAGTTCGGACCTACTTTTATGGACTTTGAAGGGGGTTCTCTGTCTCCTGGATTTTGATGCTTGTTCCCTTTGTCATATTAGGGAAATTCTCTACTATAATTTGCTCCAGTATACCTTCTGCCCCTCTCTCTCTTTCTTCTTCTTCTGGGATCCCAATTATTCTAATGTTGTTTTATCTTATGCTATCACTTATCTCTTGAATTCTCTCCTCATGGTCCAGTAGTTGTCTCTCTTTTGCTCAACTTCTTTATTCTCCATCATTTGTTCTTCTATATCACTAATTCTCTCTTTTGCTTTATTTATCCTAGCAGTTAGAGCTTCCATTTTTTTATTGCACCTCTTTAATAGCTTTTTTTTACTTCAACTTGGTTAGATTTTAGTTCTTTTATTTCTCCAGAAAGGGATTTTATTTCTCTACAAAGGGTTTCTCTAATACCTTCCATGCCTTTTTTTGAGCCCAGGTAGCACCTTGAGAATCATCATTCTGAACTCTAGTTCTGACATATTACCAATGTCTGTATT
This sequence comes from Enhydra lutris kenyoni, assembly GCF_002288905.1. NCBI lineage: Eukaryota > Metazoa > Chordata > Mammalia > Carnivora > Mustelidae > Enhydra > Enhydra lutris. Next base: position 36,859,294 of record NW_019154094.1, on the reverse strand, counting down.
GATTAGGTCCCTAGCCTTCGGTACTGCCTCTTGTTCTTTTTTTTTTTTTTTTTTTTTTTTTTTTTGTGGTGAGTTTTCTGCCTTGTCATTTCATCCAGATAAGAATATATGAAAGAGGGAATAAAATACTAGAAGTGTGGCAAAGACCCAAAGATGTACACTAACCAAATCAGAAGAGACCCAAAACTGGGAGGAGAAGAAAGGGGAAAAAAGAAATTTAAAAAAATTTTTATAAACACACACACACACACACACACACACACATAATCAGATTGGTGAATAGAACAGAGCCATCCACTTGATTTTGGGTGTATTCTGGTCTCTTAGAAAAAAATACCTCCTGAAATTTTAAAGAAATATAAAACATATATGTTTTATATTTATATATATACATATGTGTATATATATACATATGTATATATATATACATACACACACACACACAGATAAGGATAAACATGATGAAGGGATAGAATATGACTGTAAAGATAAAAATTGAAGAAAAAATTCTAAAAAAGGAAGTGATAAGTTGGTTGGAAAAAGAAAAGAAAAAATAGGAAAGAATGTGCTCAGGCTGGAGACTAGAACAAAGCCATATGCTAGATTTAGGGTGTATTTTGATTTATTAGAAGAAATTGTACCCAAAACTTTAAAGAAAAAAAAACCTATATGTATACAAAAAATCAGGTTAATACAATGAAGGGATAAAATATGACTATAAAAATGAAGGTTTAAAAAGATCCTTTTTTTTTTTATTTTTAGAGAGATGTTACAATAAACTAGTTTAAAAATGTTAAAAAAGGAAAGAGGAGAATTTAAAAAAATAGAATAAGAAAAAAATAAAATAATAGAAATTTAACTTTGCAAGACTAAAGGATCATGGGGAAAAAGCCATGGATTCTATGTGTTGCTTTCCCCTCACTCTGTAGTTCTGCTGTTCTCCTTTATCAGTGAGCTTGGCCTTGGCTAGATGTTCTTACTGATCTTCTGGGGGAGGGGCCTGTTGCAGTGAGTATCAAATATCTTTGCTTGAGGTGGAATTGCACTGCCCTTGCCAGGCGCCAAGCTAAGTAATGTGCTCGGGTTCGCTCTCAGTAGCTTTTGTTCCCTGAACGCTTTCCGTGGAGCTCTGGAGGATGGGAATGCAAATGATGGCTTCCCAATCTCTGGCCCAGAGGAGCCGAGAGCTCAGGGCCCCACTCCTCAGTGCACCCTCAGAGAAAAGCAGTCAATCCCTTCTGTCTCCCTGGTCTCTGGCCATGCTCCATGCTCACCCAGCCTACTACCAAGCATCTCTGTCTCTGGCACACAGCCCCTCCTGGAGTCTCCAAACCCAGCAGGTTCCTGCCACACTGCTCCTCTCAGAAGAGGAAGATGAGTCTCCCTGGATCTGCCACTTGTGGGGTCCCTGCTTGAAGAGCAGTGGCCTGAATGTGCCTTAGATCACAGTTTAAGGTAACCCCGAGCTGAGAGCTCACTCCTTGGCTCCATCTCTGTAGCTGGCTTCCCCACTCCAATACCTGGGAGCTGTGCCACACTCAGATACCCCTGATCTTTCTGTGACCCTGTGGGACCTGAGACCACACTGTCCCCATGAGGGCTCCACCCCCACTTAGCCTCTGAAGCACTGTCCCTCAGTGGAGCCGACTTCTGAAAGTTCTGATTTTGTGCTCTGTTGCTCCGCCGCTTGCCAGGAGCCGGCCCCTCCCCCCGTGGTCTATCTTCCTGTCACTTTGGATTCACTTCTCCACCGGTCCTACCTTCCAGAAAATCGTCACTTTTCTGTTCCTAGAATTGCTGCTCTTCTTCTTTTCTATCTCCTGTTGAGTTTGTAGATGTTCAGAATGGTTTGATAACTACCTAGCTAAACTCCTGGGACCTGATGTCATTTCAGTCTCCAACTCTTCTGCCATCTTGGCCTTCATCTGGTTTCCTTTGTTTTATCAAAAAAAATTTAGTTGGATGTAGTTCCATTTATTCGTTTTTGCTTCTGTTGCCTTTGCTTTGGAGGTCAGATCCAAAAAAAAACATTGCCAAGATTTAAGTGAAGGAACTTACTGCCTTTTTTTTTTCCCCCCAGGAGTTTTATAATTTTAGCTCTCACATTCAAGTCTTTAATGCATCTTGAGTTAACTTTTGTGTATGGTCTAAGCTGGTGGTCCAGGTTTATTCTTTTGCCTATGACTGTCCAGTTTTCCCAACACTATTTATTGAGGAGACTGTCCCTTCTCTATTGTATATTATTTGATTCTTTGTTAAAATTTATTGACCATATACACAGGTTTATTTCTGGGCTCTCTATTCTGTTCCATTGATCTATGTGTCTGTTTTTATTCCAGTACTCTACTGTTTTGATTACTGTAGCTTTGTACTATAGTTTGAAATTAGGGGATGTGATGCCTCCAGCTTTGTTCTGCTGCTTTAGCTATTCAGGGTCTTTTGTCTTTCCATACAAATTTTGGGATTGTTTATTGGAAGGCTGTTTTGAATCTTTGAAACAACTATCCTATATACAATCGAACTAATTCTTCCTCACTGTAGTCCAGAGAAATATTCTAATAGTGATCAATTTTAGCAGGAGAAAAATTCTGTTACAAGTCCACTCTAAAGAATGTATAGGTCCACAGAAAATTGATTTTATTGGAACAACTGCAAGTGTGGAGCTTTCTAGCTTATTCATACTAGACGGCAATAGAATTTAAGAAGCCAGATCTAAAGGAAAAAGTATAATCAAAGAGGAAAGGGGTCAAGCAAGAAGGATATGTGGGTACTATTAGAGAGGCAGGGAGGTGATAGAAGCCAGGCTTTGAGAAGAAAAGTAAAGATATGTTTAAGCCATATTCTGGATCTTGGTATCCAAAGAATCCTTACATAGGTAAAATGTAGAGTTCTCTTCAGTAATGAATTGAGCCAGATATCTTTGCAGCTATTAAAGGAGCATGATGGCAGAGCATCATTTCACAGGGCAAAGTGTGAATACAGGAAAAAAAAATAGACCAAATTTATTCAGCACTGATGAGTACCTCTACAAGCTTTGTTCCAGCCTTATGTGATATATGCTATATCCCACTGTGACCTTGGTTGCATCAACAACATCAGATGGGCCTGAGGAAGCCTTTTGCCATGAAGTCTAGAAACTCTTCCAGAATTTTCTCTTGACCATTACATGGTTAGAAATAGTTGTTGGAATCTCAGAGTGCAGAAATGATGATGTAGCCTGCCTTAAATTGGCAGAAACTGAGACAGACAGCCTTCTAGGAGAGTCAGGGTACAACTGCTTTGATTAGTTCTACTACAATGCACTCCAGTGGAAGAAAAATTACTAACAAAGTCTAGGCTTGACATGGGTGACAGAAGTCAGTAAAAAGTAGGCTGGCATGTTAAATATTTAATAATAATTCTTGAATTGTTTTTGATCTCTCAAACACACTGGCTAGTTAACTGTTTGTACCCTCTTTTTAGCTTTTTCTTCCAGTATATTATTAATTTATTTTTTTCCCTGATAACATATCATATACTCAATTAAAAAAAAAAGGAAAATATTGGCAAGTACAATACAAAAGCAAATTATCCATAAACCTATTTGAGGTAACAGTGTTAAACTTAGTGCACTTTTTTCTTATGAGTTTCTATGCATATATTTTTCCAACACAACTGTTATCTTGAATATGAAATCTTATATACTTCATTTTAATAAGGTACATAATATGAGGATTTCCTTATCTTTCAAAACATTTTAATGTATGCAAAATATCTCATGATCCCTTTTACTATAAATTATCTAAAAAAGTTTCCTGTATTTTGAAACACTTAAGGTTGTTTCCAAATTGGTGATTATGAATTACATTAAAATAATTCTTCATCACTCATAAATTTATAAACTTATCTCTGAATAATTTTTTAAACTCCTAAACTAGGTCTCTTTCAAAGACCATGGTAATTTTCGAGTCTCTTAAATTGGGAGGTTGGTCTGTTAAAGCCAAAGAGTGACAGGGAGTGTACATTGTAGACAACTCAGCAGCATACAGGCACTCTGTTACCAGTGGCAGAAATACCAAGTTCAAAGTATTATAAGTTTTAGCTACTATTTCTGTTTGTGTTTAGAAAATAAGAGCTTTATGAATCCATCCAAATGATAGAAGGTATGAAAATAAAACTTTTGCTGATTACTTTGGTAGAATTGTCTGTTTTTATACAGGACAATTCTCACACCAATTCCAGTGTGTGTTTTGAGTTTTTTCCCCCCATACTGAGCAGCTCTACAGTTCAGCTCAGGTCCGATGCTATCTACTTGGAGATAGCATCGTATCTCACAGGTTAGGAGCTCAGTCCCTGCAATGCTGACCCACCCCTACTTCAGATACAAATCTAGGTTGTCACCTAAACATCTGACCAACTGGCTATAAATCAGTGATTCCCATTGGTTCAATTAACTTGCTAGAGGCACTCACAGAATTCAAACATTTTACTTCTTATATTATGAGTTTATCATAAAAGGATATAACCAGGAACAGTCCAATGGAAAATATGCACAGGGCAAGGTATGGAGAATGGGGTGTGGAACTTCATGCCCTCTCCCACTATGCCATTCTCTCTGAATCTCAATGTATCTACCAACCTGGAAGATCTCCAAATACCATCCTGGTGGGTATTTATGGAGGCTTCATCACATAGGCATCGTTGATTAACTCACTGACCATCAGCTGCTGAACTCAATATCCAGTCCCTTTCTTCTCCCAGGACAGAGGTGTTGGATCAACCTAAGGAACCACTCCCCCCAGTAAATTAAAGTAAAAATTAGCATATGATGGTATAATGCAAATCAGTTCCCAAATTTTGATAGTCTAAATCAGCAGTTCTCAAAATATGGTTTGCATATTCTGGAAGTCTCCATGACCCTTTAAAGGGGTCCATGAGATCAAACTGTTTTCCTAACAATATTAAGATGGTAGTTGTCTTTTTCACTGGTTAACATTTGCATTAATTGGAGCAAAAGCAATGGTGGATAAAACTCCTGGCACCTTAGCATGAATCAAAATAGTGGAATCAAACTATACTACTATCCATTGTAGTCTTCATCAAAATGCTCTTGTACCTTAAAAAAAGTTTCCAGTTTCATTAAGACTGTCCTTGATGAAATAGTAAAATAAATAAATAAATAAATAAATAAATAATAAAAATTAAGTCTTAACCCTTGAATACACTTCGTTTTAATATTTTAACACTTTAACATGATACCCCTGGAAGTACCCAAAAAATGCTGCACTGAGATGTGATAGCTATCTCAAGATGGAGCTCATCATAGTTTTTTTGGTTGCCAGCTGAACTAGCCACTTTTCTCATGAAATACCATTTATACTTGAAAGAACATCAGACAAACTATGATTTTCAGCATTAGGTATTTGACAGACATTGTCTAAAAAAATAACTTGTTACCTCAAGGGAAAAAAATAATGCTATTCATTGCCAGTTTTAGAATTTCAACTTTAAAGTACAAGTTAGAATATTGGAAACACCATGGCTTTCCAATACTTAGAGACTTCTGATGAGTGTAGTTGTGATATCAACAATACTGATTTTCTGACAATATATAATAGGTCAATATTTTGAAGATATTGACAAATATTCCTTAACAAACATTAGGTCCCTCTTAGCCCTCTTCTCAGCTAAACCTCAATCTTGGCCCCCATTCTTGTGAGGCCTGTATGGCTCAATTTGGCAGGATTAAGATGGGTCAGTTTGGGGCACCTGGGTGGCTCAGTGGGTTAAGCCTTTGCCTTTGGCTCAGGTCATGGTCTCAGGGTCCTGGAATCGAGCCCTGCATTGGGCTCTCTGCTCAGCAGGGAGCCTGCTTCTCCCTCTCTCTCTGCCTGCCTCTCTGCCTACTTGTGATCTCTCTGTCAAATAAATAAGGTCTTTGAAAAAAAAAAAAGAAAAAAAAAGATGGGTCAGTTTATCAAGAATCCCTTCATATCTGATTGTCCTCAGTATCTGATCAGGTGCCTTATCCCTCACCTTTGATGCGTAAGCCCTTGACCTGACTCTAGCAAAAGTCCTTTAAGTTGGTTAAGCAATAATCTCCCTACCTTTGAGGTATGCTTTTAGTAATTTTTCATCCACTGACTCTTTTGCTGTGCTCAATGACTATAAATCCACAGCTGTCTGTGCTATATTCAGAATTGAGCATGATCTCTACTCCCTATTATAATGGTCTCAAAACCTGTTTCTATCATCCTGATTAAATTCTTCCTTGCCATTTTAACAAGTCTTAAAATATTTTGTCTTTAGCAATATATTTAACAGAGTAAAAACAATATTGTTTAAGAGATCAATGCATGATGTTAAGAAAATATGTGTGGATAAAAGATCTAGTCAAAATACAAGAGAGAGCAAGGGATATTAATGAAATAGAGGATTGACAGAACTTCAGTGCACTGATATGATTTCAGGTTCCACATTGCAATTAACCTTTCAGAAACAACCATTTGTCAGGTTTTGCTGAGTACCTAAAATGATTATTCACAATTATCTCTGAATGGGATATTAAAATATTCTTTTCCCTTGCCCAACTACTTATATGTATGTGGCCAGATTGTCTTCATTTGCTTCAACCAAAACAACATATTGGAACAAACTGATGGCAGAAGTAGATATGAGTCCAACAAAGATTAAAAAGATATAAAACAACACAATTCTTCTCACTAGTTGTTTGCTTTAGAATTTAGTTTTATTTTTCATACATTTGTTATTATTGTTACATGTAATTGGCTTATATGAGTAAGGAGATAATTCCATTTCTTTTCAGGTTTAATTTCTAAATTGGTAATTATCAATAGACATAACTCACATAAACAAAAGCTTTTTAGGGTCCTCAGTAATTTTTAGGAGTCTAAAGGGGTCTTGTGAACAAAACACAGCTTATTTAACAGTTATTTAAATATATCAGGGATTCAATATTCTATAATAGTGATTGAAGAGATGGGTGAAAATAACAAACGGACAGATGAAGTCATTGATACTTTGTTGAAATTGATGACACTAAGTAAATACGTTCGTGGGTGTGACATTCCTGGAAACAATGAAAAATATCAGTCTATCAAAAGGAAGAGGCAGAGGGGTAACACATGCCAAGAAAAGTAGACCTGGTTTGGAGAAATCTAATCACAAAATCAAAATTGGATTCACTTAATCTTATTCTACTATTCCCCAAAATAAAAGTGTTAATGGTTTTCAAATGGAAGATAATGAAGTTAATTTGAATTTCAGTTAATACTGAAATGAATTTATGATGCCCAGTAAATATACTAATTACCAGAATTGTTTCAAGAAGTTGCTTTAATTGGGTTAATAAAATGTACTGTTACCATTTCTACAACTTAAGAAACTTCAAACAATAGCAAACTCAAATCATGTTCCCTCTGTGCACATGAAGACTTTCACTGGAACTTTTCCAAAAATGGAATACTATATGAACTGTAACAGATTTCTGTGATTTTTATATGCACAGTAAGCCACCTGAACCCTGAATGTCTACATTTATAAAAAGTAATCATCTCTCTGGGTTCAGATGTCGGAACGAACTGAGGATTCTAAAGCATAAAAAAATGTGGTAATTCTGAAGCATAAGGAAGACATAGTCACCAGTCTATTTAGGATGATTACAAATTGACCTTTTGGTTGGCATCCTTGTTTCCTGAAATACATTTTAGTGCAACCCTCTCATTAGACTGATTTTCTCAGCTTCTTTAGTTCTATATTAGATTCCATGGTGCAAAGCCAATTTTAGGAGTATAGGCAGAGATGGTGAACTAAAGAGTACCACCTACAATACTTTCTGTGATGGTCTATCTTAGTATAATTTTTTTTTTCAAAATTAGAGATTATTTCCAATAGGTGTTAGGACATTTTGATACCCAACACTTGTCTATTGAAATTTATATATAATTATAAATTACAAAAACATTTCCAAATATCTGTCCATACTCTCGAGATAGATGCCAATGTCAAGTAAATGGAGCATGTGGTTGGTAGCTTACTGGGGCAAGCTGAAAGGACATGTGCCACTGTCATGAGGTTGAGGGATTCCCAATTTTATTCACTCTGGCATGATTTGGTCTAGTTTAAACAGAAAATACAAAGTTGGTGAGGTTGCATTAAAATTAATCATCAAACATCCCTGTAATTAATTTACAAAAGCAAAAACTGGTAATATCTGTAATGTTAAAATAGGGAAATAAGTATGGTAGAACTCTATTGTGGAAGGACATGGACTCATTAAAAATGATGCTTGCAAAGTATTTAATACTATTAGAATAAATTTACATAATAATATTAAATGAAAGAGTAGGAGGGTGATTGAGTGGCTCAGTCAGTTAAGCGTCCAACTCTTGATTTCAGCTTAGGTCATGATCTCTGAGTCATGAGATCAAGCCCTGCATCAGGCTTTATGCTAGGCCTGGAGCCTGCTTAAGATTCTCTCCCTCTCACTCTGTTCCTCCCCTCTTCCCCATCCCAACCCCACTTGTGCTAGTCTCAAAAAAAAAAAAAAAAAGTAGGAAGAAAAAGTGAACAAATGAAAATACCAAATTTCTATAAGTTTTTTAGTATACAGAGTTAATTGATACACACTTAAAACATGAATATTGATATATCACTGAGGGACTTTGGTTGTTAAGTATCAAAAGCCTGTTCTATTGAAAATAAAAATGAATGTGTTAAAGAAATCTGGGTAGCTCATCAAATCTAAGAAAGGATAGAGAAATATAACCAGAATCAAGGAACAGCATAGGAAGAATTATGGATAAGTTCTTCATGGATTATCCTAAATGTTTCTTTTCCAAATATTTTCTCTTCTTAAGAGTCAGTTCCTTCTAGGGAGCTAATGAGTGAATTCCTATGGGTCATGCACCCACTTCTTAAAGAAAAGACAACTTGATTCACAGCCCTACCAAGAAAACATGGAATAGGGAAACAGGCAGTGGCTTAAGAAAAGAAACATTTTGTCTACTACAGAAGAGAGAAATTAATGTGAGTAGGTTAAAATCACCTGTCCTACAAATACATATCCGATGACTCTAATAACAGTTACTGTTTGTTGAGTGCTCAACACTTACTTTGGTTTCCTTGCTTTCATATTAATGTCTCAACATTTAAAGGTAGGTTTTATTACTAACCCCAGTTTACAAAGGTGGAAACCAATGCTTAGAAAGGTCAAATTGCCTAATATCATACAATGAGAATATGGTTGATCTGGAATTTGATCTGTGGCTGACTAGCTATGAAGCCCATGAATTTGACTGCCAGAATACACTGTAGATAACAATTATTTTTATCATCATTTCAGTTTTATTATTTCTCTCAGTGCCACCAGACAAAAACAAACAGTGGACTAAATATTAGGGCTTAAGCAATGGGTTTATTTCTAAATATAAAGATAATTCAACAAAGGTATTTTTAAATATCTGCTCTAAAATATTTGAATTTTAGCTTTGAAATGGTATATCAAGCACATTTCAATTGTTTTATTAGGATAAAGGGTAGTTTTATACCAAAGTACATTTCAGTTAGTCATGAAGAACAACCACAGAATGCTGGTAATGAATGTGTATTACTGAAAGGTTAATTTCTTCAAAACCAGTGGAACTGTCAGAGCTCTGATTAGAAAAAGAAATACTTTTCACTCCATCTTTTTCATTCCAGGAGTCTTAGGCAGGCAGTATGCCCTAGACATTTTATTCCTTATCTCCCAGATTGGTATCTCAATTTTCATACTAGCTTTGTTTAGTTTAAGCAACTGGAAATCTCAAAATTTGAGATTTTCAAATGTTGAAACTCATTTCAAATATCTCCAACATTCGTTATTGAAATACCAAACATTAGCTAAGAAATACCTTGTGAGCTTATTTTTTTTTTTAATTGAGGTATAATTGACATACAACATATGTTAGTTTCAGGTGTTTGTGTTTTTGATTGTGTTGTTGAATTTGGTGTGCTAATACCATGTTGAAGATTTTGACATCTATGCTCATAGGAACATTAGCCTGTAGTTTCCTTTTCCTATGGTATCCTTGTCTTTTTTGTGTGTGTCAGGGTAATTCTGACCTCATAAAATGAGTTTGGAAATGTTTCTTCCTCTTTTTTTTTTTTTTTTTTTTTCTGTCATGGAAGAGTTAAAAAAGGATTGTTGTGAATCCTTTCACTGTATAGTGGAATTAACCAGTGAAGCTTTCTAGTTCTGGATTTTGTGTTTTAGTAGGTTTTTGGTTACTAATGCAGTATCTTTACTAGTAATAGATCTGTTCAGTTTTTCTAGGGTTTTTTGATCTTTCATTCTTGGTACGTTGTACATTTTTAGGAATTCATTCATGTTTCCTAAGCAGTCCAATTTGTGTAGAGTTGTTCACAGTAGTCTCTTATGATCCTTTGTATTTCTATACAGAAATACAGTTGTAATGTCTCTTCTCTTATTTGTGAGTTTATATATTTGAGTCCTACCTTTTATTCCTGGAAAGTCTACCTAAAGGTTTGGCAATTTGGTTTCTTTTCCAAGAACCAGCTCATAGTTTCACGGATCTTTTCTATTGTCTCTTCAGTCTCTATTTATTAATGCTAATCTTTTTTATTTCCTTTCTTCTGTTAACTTGAGGCAGTGTTTGTCCTTTTTTTTTTTCTATTTCCTTGAGGTGTTAAATGGTTTATTTGAGATTTTCCTGTTTCTTTTCTTTTTTTTTTTTTTTAAAGATTTTATTTATGTATTTGACAGACAGAGATCACAAGTAGGCAGAGCAGCAGGCAGAGAGAGAGGGGGAAGCAGGCTCCCTGCTGAGCAGAGAGCCCGATGCAGGGCTCAATCCCAGGACCCTGGGATCATGACCTGAGCCTAAGGCAGAGGCTTAACCCACTGAACCACCCAGGTGCCCCAAGATTTTCCTGTTTCTTGATGTGGACATTTATTGCTTAGAACTTCCCTCTTAGAACTGCTTTCGCTGCATCTCATAAGTTTAGGTTGTACTGATTTTTTTTTCTCCTATGATTTCTTTTTTAACCCATTGTTTTTTGATAGCATGTTGTTTAATCTTCACATATTTGTGAATTTTCCAGTTTTCTTGTAACTGATTTTTTTTTTTAATATTTTTTATTTGACAGAGAGAGAGCACACACAAGCAGGAGGAGGGGCAGAGGGAAAGGGAGAAGTAGGCTCCCCTGCTCAGCCAGGAGCCCAACTTGGGGCTCAATCCCAGGACCCTGGGATCATAACCTGAGCTGAAGGCAGATGCTTTACTAACTGAGCCACCCAGGTGCCCCTTGTAGCTGATTTCTAATTTCATAGCATTATAGTTGGAAATGGTGCGTGGTATGATTTCAGATGAGATCAGGTACATTCAAGGTAGTATGGCTTATAGACTTAGTATGAATCCAGTCTTTCAATTTATTAAGGCTTATGTTGTCGCCTAACATATTACCTATCCTGGAGAATGTTTCAGATACATTTGAGAGGGATGTGTATTCTGTTGTCTTTGGATTAATGGTCTGTATATATCTGTTAAGTCTATCAGGTCTAATGCTTATGGCTGATGTTTCCTTACTGATATCTGACTGGATATCTGTCCATTGATGTAAGTGGGATGTTAAAGTCCCTTTATATTATTGGATTGTTGTGTAGTTCTCCCTTCTAATTTTAATTCTAATTCTAATTCTTCTAATTCTTCTAATTCTAATTCTAATTCTCCCTGCTAATATTTGCTTTATATATTTAGATGCTCTTATGTTGGGTAAATATATATTTTAAAATATATATCCTGTTGTTGGATTGACACTTTTATCATGTTATTATGACTCTGCCCATTATTACAGTCTTTGTTTTAAAGTCTACTTGTTTGATATAACTATACCCTCACACTCTTTTGTTTTACATTTGATGGAATGTCATTTTTTATCACTTTTAGTCTATGTATAGTCTTAGATCTGAAGTGACGTGTAGGCAATAAATGGATGAGTCTTTAAAAAAAAAAACATTCCATTGGATTACACTGTATCTTTTGATGAGAGAATTTAGTCCATTTACATTTAAATTAATTGATAGGTATATACTTAATGCCATTTTTAAAATTTTTTATTAACATATAATGTATTATTAGCCCCAGGGGTACAGGTCTGTGAAATGCCAGGTTTACACACTTCACAGCACTCACCATAGCACATACCTTCCCCAATGTCCATAACCCAGCCACGCTCTCCCTAACCCCCTCCTCCGGGCAACCCTCAGTTTGTTTTTGAGATTAAGAGTGTCTTATGGTTTGTCTGTACTTAATGCCATTTAATTAACTGTTTTCTGTTTTATAGTTCTTATGTGTACCTATCTACTTCTCTTACTCCCATTCTTTGTGGTTTGATGATTTTATTTATCAGCACGCCTATATGCCTTTCTTTATACTATAGGTTTTTGTCTTGTTATCCTGAGTCTTACATATAACCACTTATATTTTCTGCAGTCTATTTTAAATTGGTAACATAAGCTTGAACACATTCTAAAGCTCTACATTTTTAATTTGCCCTCCTTCTATTTTATATTTTTTGAATCACATCTTACATCTTTTTAGCTTGTGTATCCATTAATTACTGTAGTTAATTTTACTGCTTTTGTCTTTTAACCCATGCTAGCTTTTTATATGATTAGTCTACTACCTTTACTATGTGAAATTTATACTTTCATATGTTTTCTTGTTACTTGTTAGCACCTTTATAGCTTAAAAAAATCTCTTTAATATTATTTGTAAGGCTGGTTGAGTGGTGATAAACTCCTTTAGTTTTTTTGTCTAGAAAACTATCTTTCCTTCAATTGTGAATGATAACTTTGCCAGATAGAGTATTCTTCATTAAGAATTTTTTTTTCAGCACTTTGAATATATTGTGCCATTCCTTTCTGGCTTGCATTTTTTCTTAAAAACAAAAGCAAAAACAAAAAACTGGGGTACCTGGGTGGCTCAGTGGGTTAAGCATCTGCCTTTGGCTCAGGTCATTATTCCAGGGTCCTGGGATGGAGCCCTGTGTCAGGCTCCCTGCTCAATTGGGAGTCTGTTTCTCCCTCTCCTTCTGCCTTTCCTCTCTCCCCAACTTGTGCACTCTCTCTCAAATAAGTAAAATCTTAAAAAAAAATAACAAAGAAACAAAAAAAAATAGTCTTTTGGGAATTCCCCTATGTGCAACAAGTTTTCTCTTGCTGCTTTTAAGATTCTCTGTCTTTAACTATTAATATTTTAATTTTTAATTATAATTTGTCTTGGTATGGGTCTCTTTTAGTCCCTTCCAATTTTGGAAATCTCTAGGCTTCCTAGATCTAGATGCCTATTTTGTTACCTGAGCTAGGGAAGTTTTCATACTTTCATTACTTTTTCAAATACATTTTCTGCCTCTATTTCTTTCTCTTTTCCTGGGACCTCTATAATGTAACTACTACTCTCCTTGATGTTGTTTTATAAGTCTCTTATGTTATCTTCACTTTTCTTCATTCATTTTTTTCTTTTTGTTACTCCATCTGGGAGAGTTCCATTTCCTTGTCTAAGAATTCATTGAACCTTTCTTCTGCTTTGTTTAGTCTGCTATAGAACCCCTCTAGTTTTTCAGTTTAGTTATCATATTCTTCAGCTCTTTGACTTCTCTTTGATACTTTCTTATATCTTTTATCTCTTTGTTCAAGTTCTCACAGCATTTGTAGTCTTTTCCCAATTTTGGTGAGCACCTTTATGACTATTATTTTGAACTCCTTATTAATTAATTATCTAATTTTCATTAGTTTCCTTACCCCCATCCCCAGGTTGTTTTATCTTGCCCTTTCATTCAGGATATGTTCCTCTCTTTCTTCATTTTGTTGAAGTCTCTATGTTGGTTTATATGCTAGATGAAGCAACCACCTCTCCCAGTCTTGAATGAGTGGCCTCGGGTAGACGATGAATCTTATTATTCAATACTGACCTTGGTCTTGGTTATCTCTCACCTTTGTAATTTACTAAGCATCGTATTTTATTTTTAGTGGCTCCCAATAGCTGAGGGTATGCTGAGACCTGTTAGTGTCCCAAAGGGGAGGATGTCAGTTAGCATCTAGATTGAGTCTCATTGGAGGCCAGACTCAGACAGTATTTTTAAAGTATTTAGGTATCTCCAGTCCTGTGGAACTGCAAGTGTATTCCCACTGGCCCTCAGAGTCAGGCAATTTGGAGGGGTCCTCTGGGTGGCAGTCAGTAAAATTGGGGTTCCAGATAAGTGTAAGAGCTCCCTCCAAGAGATAATGGTGCTGTGGACACTGTAGAGGGAGAGCACAGAGATAGCATTCATCCTTTCAGGTGCCTTGAAAGGATCACAGTCAGCTCTTAGATGTGTATAATTAGAATCTTTCCCCTCAGGCAACAGCTGTGATGATAAATTATTGGCTTATTTTACAGAAATATTGAGCTCCTGGATCTGTTGCATCTTGCTTGCCCTAAGGGTGGTAGCTGTTGAAGAATACTTTCTCCATTGGTTGTAGTCCTATGGGTCTTCTGAACATAATTCCCACTGCTTACCATAGTTGAGTGATCTGGAGGTATCTGGAGGTATTGTCATAGCAGTTGTAAAAATTGGACCTGCAGATAAGGGTATAAGCTCTTTTCTAGGAGATACTGGTGAGCTGGAGTAAGGCAGAAGGAGAGCACAAAGATTTTGTCTACAAGCCTCCATTCCCTTCAAGCCCCTGCGTGGGCCCCTAGATGTTCTCCAGACAGGGCCACTTCTCCTGGACAAGCAAATAAGCCTTTTGAAAGACCCGACGTGTGTTTTAGTCTGCTGTCTGAAGAGCCGTGGAGGTGGTAGTCTGCCCAGAACTTATGGTTACAGTCCCATAGCCCCAGGAATGCAAACCACCCTGGTCCCTAGGGCTAGGTGATCAAGGGTTGTCCCTTAGATGACAGCTATAAAGATGGGAGCACCACACTAAAAAACAGGGAAGCTAAAAAAAAGGGGGGGGGCGCCTGGGTGGCTCAGTGGGTTAAAGCCTCTGCCTTAGGCTCAGGTCATGATCCCAGGGTCCTGGGATCGAGCCCCGCATCGGGCTCTCTGCTCTGCGGGGAGCCTGCTTCCCCTTCTCTCTCTCTCTGCCTGCCTCTCTGCCTACTTGTGATCTCTGTCAAATAAATAAATAAAATCTTTAAAAAAAAAAAAAAGACAGGGAAGCTGGGGCACCTGGGTGGCTCAGTGGGTTAAGCCTCTGCCTTCGGCTCAGTTCATGATCTCAGGGTCCTGAGATTGAGCCTCGCATCGGGCTCTCTGCTCAGCGGGGAGCCTGCTTCCTCCTCTCTCTCTGCCTGACTCTCTGCCTACTTGTGATCTCTGTCAAATAAATAAATAAAATCTTAAAAAAAAAAAAAAAGAAAAAACAGGGAAGTGAATATATATAAAAGTTTCTCCAGAAGATACTGGTGTTCTGAATCGCAGCTGTGGAAGAGTGTGCAGATGAAGCCTGCTGGCTTAGAAAAAAGACAAAGTGTGACAATTGAACCCCTTAGAAGGAAAAAAAAGATGGTGCCAACCTGCAGGAGAGAAGCAGAGGGAGAATAAAGATGGTGCCCACTGGAAAGAAAAAAAAATCTAGGATTTTGAAATAATCTAAGGTTTACGTGTATAGTGACATGCAAAGTTGGCAGCCACCACCCTCCAAGCCAAGAGAGTATTTCAACAGGCCTCTAGATATATGTTAAGTTAAATGCCAGCCCTTTAGATTGGCAATTTAAGACATGCAAATAAACCTCTTTCACATAGAGTCTGGGTGCCTCTTTGGCTGCCTTTGTGGTGGCCCCTGGGGTGAGTGAGTCCAAGAGTGTGGACCCTTTTAGAGCAGTTTCTCCATTCCTTTTGAGCTTTTCAGGTTTTGTGGCCCCATTGGTTTTCAGAAGCAGATGTTTTGAGGATTCATTTCTCAGGTGTAGGTCTTGGAAGTTGGGGTGTCCACTGTGGGGCTGAAACCCTTCTGTTCACAAGAAGCAGCTCTGGATATTGAGTTCCCTCCAATTGTGGGTTAATAGAACTGGGAGGAGGTCTATGGTGAGATGGTGTCCCCAGCCTCCTACCCGGTTTACTGTGTGTTTGGTTTTTTGGCTTCATTTTTGCTTTTTGTTTGTTTATGTGGGATTTTTTTTGTTTTGTTTTGTTTTGTTTTTCCAGAGGAAGTTGTTCCATAGGTAGTTGTAGATTCAGTATGTCTGAGTTCAGGATCTTTCTACATTACCATCTTGAGTTCTTTGTGAGCATCTTTAAAATGCAAATCCCGGTCTCCAGCTTTAAAGATTTGATTCCTTAGATCCTGGGCAAGGCTCACATAGACACATTTTACCAGGTGACCCGGTGATTCAGATGGTCTCTGGAGTCCATTATAAATAGCACCAACCTTTATAGTAGTCTAAATGCATACTGGGAAACATTCTCTCCATTTCTTGGTTGGGGAGGTTGGGCAGGTAATTACCCAGGAAGGAAAGAAGGTAGTGAGGCCAGATCTCCTTGTACGTATGACAGTAACATAATAATAGACCCCATGGCAAGTATAATAATGTCATTTGCTAGTGGAAGAAGCCTTATCTATGGAATGCTTTTAGTAAGAGATACCAAATCCTTTTAGGACTACTTATGGTAAACAAACGTAGAATACTATGGATTGATGGAACATGGCTCCCTAGAAAACATCACTTAAGCTATGTTACTATGGGAGTATAAAATTGAAATTGTGACTACAAAACAGCTCCTTTTCATGTAAATAATATAACCACATACATTACTTAATGACTTAATATGTTGGTCTGAGTACCTCCTGAGTCAGCAAGAAAAGTCTGGAGAGCTGTGTTAATCTTGCTGTTCTCTCTTTATTGCATGTATGTCATGATTAATTGTATTTTTTTTTATTTAAATTCCAGTTAACATATAATATTGGTTTCAGCTATACAACTTAGTCATTCATCACTTCCATACAACACCTGGTGCTTCTCACCATTGCACTCCTTAATCCTCTCCACCTCCTTAACACATCTCTCCCCCACTATTGCATTTTTGAATTATTAGTAAAGCTTCATGGAAAATAAGATTTGTTATTTCTGTATGACACCAGTTTCCTCTGTGCAGTCTTACATACAAAATACTCCATGATTTTGGCCCTGTTTCCATCATCTTTCCCAAAACGTGTCCTCTATCCACCATCCATATCAATAAACAACATGGAGTTAGGCAAATGCACCACACTGCCTCATTCCTAAATGCCTTCCTTCTCTTGGTCTCTTTTCATGGTGTTCCTTTTGCCTAAAATTACTCCCTAGTCTATACTTAATATCACAAGACTCAGCTCAAGTATATCACCTCTCCAAGAATCTATGAGAACTGATCACTTCCTCCTTTGTGTTCACCAGAATACTAAATCTTGACAGACTTCCTTCATGAGCCATTTACCACTGTGCTGTATTGCTTTGTTGTAATACTGTTTCAAATCTGGTTTTGTATTCACAATAAGTATACAAAGCTGTTTTTATTATCAAATAATGGCTAGACAGTTACCCATGACAGGCTTTTCTCTCACTAAACCTCATCCCATCCTGAAGTCCTAATACAAATTCAGGGCTTTGCTATTATTTGTAATTTTTGACTCTTTATGTTACATTAAAATGAGGTACATTCTTGTGGGTCCTCCTACTAGAGTAGGCAGAGCTGTGTCTTATCCAACTTTCTATCCCTAGTGCCTTGCGTACAGACGGGACTGTGCCAGTGTGAGAGGAAGGGAGGGATAGGAGAGAAGGAGCCTGTTCTTCCCTTGGACTTGATCCAGGACTCTGGCATCCCTGTGGGACTGAAGGGTAGGAGGATTCCATCAATCCCTGTTGGAGAGCCAGCCCTGCAGCTACATAGAACTAAACTGTCATATGGGGCACCTGGGTGGCTCAGTCGATTAAGCATCTGATTCTTGACTTTGGGTCAGGTTATGACCTCAGGGTCATAGGATTGAGCCCTGCATCAGATTCCAAGCTTAATTGGGAGTCTTCCTTAGATTGTCTCTCTCTCCCTCTGGCCCTCCCCCTATGCTTGCTCTCTTTCTCTCTCTCCCTTTCAAATAAGTTTCATTTTGTTTTTTTTAAGATTTATCTAACAGTCAAATGAGCACAGTTTCTCAGTAAATTCATCCAAGATTACAGGGTGTTAGAGCCAAATGCCATGCCTGCTGGCTGTTAAGACCACAGCATTATCAAGTGTTAAGCCAAAGCAGAATATTTGAACAAAATGGTGATCTTATACACATTCGTAGGGAAAATACGTCTTTGTGTATAGCTTCCCTTTCTGATTGGAAAAGGATTGTGTAGCTGATTAATTCTCATGCTGTGGGATCAGAGGAAATTCAGTGGGGCTGGATTTGATTACACACAAGATGCCAGCAGATCTCACTGCATGTACAAGACATGGACTGGGAAAACCCAGCCCCAGACTTTTGATATACCAGTGCTGGTACTTCCATTGGCAATTGCAAGGTTCCCCAGAAATTTGTTTATAAAACTCAATGACTTTGGAAGTCCAGCCTTGGGATGATGATGCAGTAGTTTTAACTGACAGGAATCATAGGGTACCCTCAAGTATACAGCTATTATCACTAGATTATAGTCCCATCCTGGTAAATGCCACTAAGAGACTGTTTTTGTTCACCACCATATTCCCAGCATCTAGCATAGCATCTGGTACAAAGGAGGGGAAAAAAAAAAAAAGCACTCAGAGCATTTTGATTGAAAGAATGAATTAGATGAATGCTCTGTTGGAAACAACCATTTTTCTCTACATATCTAAGTTAGCAGAAAATCCTTGCTGAATGAAGTGAAGGGATACAACATAAATATCTGCTAGATAAATAAATTTGGTTGCTTTGCAAATGTTTAGTTTTTGATTGGGTGTGGTTGGAGAAGAAATGGGAAGTGAATAGTGGCAGCGGCAAGCATAAGGAGCACTACCAGAATACAAGATGAATGAACTTCAAACTAGGGAAATCCAAGCACATAATCTTTTACTGCTACACAGTTGTGAATATAATTAATGAACTCCCAGAAGAAATACACACAGGATTATGGCTGCTGCTGTCAGCTGCAGTTTGCGCAAATTCAATACTGAGCCTCACGCATTAAAAAAAAAATTTTTTTTTATACTGTATATAAAAGGACACTGGGCCTTTGCAGTAGACAGACAGTCTCTGGGAAGGCATGAAACATCCATGTCACACTTGAAAAACATTAGTAGTTTCTCTAGCAGGAAAAAAAATGAAACCAGAAAGCAACAATGAAATCTACACTGAAAGAGTGTGATATTGTACTTTATAGTAAGAAATATACATTTGGTCTTCATTTCCAATTGTGGCACAAAGCTAGGAAAAACCTTGGAACTTCCTAGGGTGCCTGAATGGCTCATTCAGTTGGATGTCCAACTTTTGGTTTGGGCTCTGGTGATCTTAGGGCTGTGGTCACCCCCCACCCCCAGCATCAGGCTCCGTGCTCAGCACAGAGTCCGTTTAAACTTTTCTCTCTCCTCTGCCTCTCCCCTTGCTCATGCACACATACACACCCTCTCTCAAATCAAATCTAAACAAACAAAACAACAACAACAACAACAAAAACTTGTAACTTCCTAAACAAAAAGAGCCATAAGCCATAAATGTGTCTTTTATGCCAGGTGCCTTTTGGAAAGCACCTAAGGATGGGAGCTTGTTGTCAGGGGAATCAACCATGATTGAAGGGTTGGAAAATTTTAGTCCTACCCCATGATTTCTAGGGCGGGGAGGGGGCTAGATGTTGAATCATTCACCAATGGCCAAGGACTCAATCATGTCTAAGTAATGAAGATTCTACAAAAACCCAAAAGGAAGGGGTTTAGAGAATTGCTAGTTTAGTAAACCAAAATGCTTCCATATGCCAGTGTACTAGGTCCCTGACTCCACAAGGACAGAAGAAGCTCCTTTGTTGGAAAACTTTCCTTATATCTCTCTTTCTCTAACTGTTCATTCTTACCATTTAATAACTTTTGTAATAAACTAGTATTCTAATGAGGAAATGGGTTATTGAGTTTGGTAAGCTATTCTTGCAAAGTAACCAAACCAGAGAGGGTAGATGTGGGAAGCTGTGCTCTACAGGCCAGTGAGTCAGAAGTACAGGTGACAATCTGGACTTGGGAGTAGCATCTGATATGGGGACAGGCTTGTAGGACTGTGCTTTTCACCTGTGGAATCCGATGCTATTTCCGGGTGATGGTGTCACATTTGAGTTGAGTCATAGGACACCCAGCTAGTCCCTGAGAACTGATTGGTAGTGTGGGAGAAAACCCTATGCATCGGAATTGGGTGCAGAATCTTACAAAGCATGAACCAAGGCCAGACATTCTAGATGGAGAACACCTGGGCATGAATTAAGAAATGCATGTCTCCACCCTTTTCAGAACTTTAGTTAAAACACCAGAGTTCTTTAGGCTTTTCCATCTTTCCCAACCTAAAAATCTGAGAGCACACATTTCTTAGGTGGTCCCTTAAAGAGTTCAGAATAGAATCCAATTTCTGTCCCTGATAGGAAGAAACAGATTCTAGAGAGCAAAAAAGGAAAGGAAGAAACACACAACTTCATTCTCCCTGTCACACTCCTCTCCGGCTGTGTTTGCATAGTGCTTATGCAGGAGGTTTGCTAACATCAGGCTTTGACAGCTGTCTCCCCCAAACGAGCCCTGCGTTAACCAGCAGCTGCAACCTAAATGACAAAAATCCAAGGCTGCTGTCAGCCCATTCTCCTCTGATTAACTTCCCTTTCTGCTCTTGACACATCCTACCTTGCCTCACCACACACTCTTCTGTGCTGCCCTGTTCCCAGATCCTGCTCTGTCAGTCCAGTCCCTCCAGTGGTCTGTGGCCTGCCCAAGCCAGCCTCACCTGCTGCACGCACTGCCCGGCCACCTGTCCCGACACCCGAGTCCTTGCCACCCTGGCTTCCACCAGACTCTGCTCCTCAACTCCCAATAGCTGCTGCGTGCTCCGCCCTCAGATTGCAGCATAACCGTCCTTGCCTCCTCCTGTTACTCACCTGGTAACATTTGCAACCCACTTGGCTTTTGGACCATCTGAACACTTAATGTTTGACTCCCTAGAGCTCGCGGAGAGGGCGGAGATTTATTCAGTAAATTGACATCCTGGGAAATTTTGAGAGAAATTCCAATGGAATTCAATTCAGAGAAAATTACAATTCCTGGAATAAATGCCATCCAAATGCCAATTTTTATCTTCTTTTCTGAAGACTACAGTAGTTAGAGTATAGCTGTTTAAATCTCCACATTGGGACATGATCATTTTTCAAGATTTCTGTCAGAGTAGCAGAATCCTCAACACATAATGGATATCTGAAACACACAGGACACCACCCATGTGAGAAACCGAAACAGGAAGAGGATAGAGATGCTACCGCATGTCCATGGGTCCATTAACATGGAATAAAGGAGATAATTAATGTAAAGAGTTTAATTTAGCATGAAGCCTGAACATAGAAACCATTCAGTAGTAGTTTTTGTTACTATTCCAATGGTCTTGATAATTTAAAAAAAAACTAAGTTAAAAAAAAAAAGTCTCCTACAAAGACTATGGGCTGGACGAAAGGACATAGAGATGGATAGACAGGAAGAAATAGAAGGCAGTCGAAGATGAAAACATCTTGATAAAACTTTTCAGTGTTAGTCAAGGTATGGTCAGACTGGTGAGGGAGAGGGAATTCTGTGTAGGGAGATCTGCAGTGTTGGTTGGGTGTTAGTTTGCTAGAAGAATATGCAAGGAAACCACAAGCCCAAAATCAAGGCGTCAGGAAGGCTGATTCCTTGAGGTTGGGAGGGAAGGGTCTGTCCCAGGCTTCTCCCCCGGGGCTGGTGGATGGCTGTGTTCTTGTGTCTGTTTATATCACCTTACCTCTGTATGTCTCTGCGTCCAGTTTTGCCCCTCTAAAAAAGGACATCAGTCATGATGGTGTGAGAGCCCACAATATTCTAGTATGACCTCCTCTTATTACATGAGCAATGGCTCTATTTCCAAATAAGGTCATAGTTAGCAATTAAATATTTTTTAAACTGAGAGAGCCAGTAATAGGTATACAGTTATGCCATTCTCAGTACATTGCCGTGAAATCTTCACAATAATGTGTTTGAATATTTAAAACATTTAAAACATTAGAAATGTTCCTAATATATTGTCAACTTAAAGAATCAGATATATTTGTTGGATCATGTGAACTGACTGCAACAGTTTCTATGTAAAGTAAGCCAATATATTAAACTGTATTATAGCCGGGAAATGGAATTATGAGAATTAAGCAAATTCCTTAACATCTATTTTTGTATTTTACAAGTATTCTATAAGCCTGTTACATTTAAATTGTTTTTATAAAAAGGTATTTTAAGGTATGTTTTTAAACTATTTTGAGTCATTCTCTAGTTTGTCTCACCTGCGTTTCTGCTTACAAACATCTTTATACCTTATGCACTTTTATAAAGCAGATGCTTATTTTGATAAATGTCAATGTATTTTAACTTTTGAGACCAAAAAATATCACAGATGTACTTTGTTTTTCCTTGTCTCACTACATACAAGTCACACTGCTGTGTAATTATAGTCACAGTCTTATCTGATAAAAACAGAATTAGCTATTATCGATCCGTTTATTCAATTAACATTTCGTTGACATACTTTTGCAGTGCCAGACCCAGTGATGGTCTCTTCAGGGTGCAGAAATAAAAGATTAGTGCTGTCAAACCTTAACAGCAGGAAAAGTGATGGAAAAAATATATTTAATGAAAACTTAAATGTGAATTCCATTTGGTGAGGGCTTATCCACATAGATTTTGGCCTACCCTGGTCTGGCCAGCTATTTTTCTCTTATTGATGAAAGCTGTCTATGATGCGTTTCCATCTGTGATATGCTAGAAGTGCGTTAAGACCTCGCTGTAAATTACTGGCATTTTCACTCTGTTTTAGTTTGACAACTTGAGTGGAATAAATAGTTAAAATGGTCCATTGGTTTTCTGTAGATGGAGGTAATAATTTCACACACACTGAAGGTAATGGTGATACTGAGAAAAATTATCTTTTTTTGTGACTGTTCTATTGGGATAGATGGGTAGTGTTTAAACCTTAATAGAACTCATGTAATTTCTCTCTACTATCTGCCCAGATGAAGACAGCATCATAAACAGATGAACTATGAGTCAACACCAGACTTGTTTTCCTGTAAAACACGTGAGACTGTTTTGTATTTCAAAACCCAGGATAAGGATATCTTGTGTATGTAAAAACATTTTCCTGGTGATTAATGCCACGTCCTTCGGACAAATAGATTCAATTTGCCTCTAAAAAATGAACTACAAATTTTTAGCAACATATAAATTTCTTCGTCGAACACCTGATTTGGCTATTCCTGAAGAAGAGAAAAATATGCCTCCTGCAGGTGATTTTTCATGTACAAAGATTCCCTCTTCTTTCAGTGAAAAACTTGAGTAGAGCCAGAAGTGATTATATAAGTACATAATTTGTCAGTAAGGGAACATCAGTGTGAATAAGTGGTTCCCAGGGCTTTGCCTACATAACCACATGATGTACACCTAAGCAGTTCATACTTGTGTGATGATCTAGACAGCGGTTCTCAAGGAGAGGCTATTCGAAATTTTGCTCTGAAACGTCTGAAGAAATTTTGGTTGTCATACTGGGGGGCTGCTGTTGGTATCTACTGGGGAGAAAACATGCTTCCAAACATCCCACAGCGCATGAGAGCGCCCTCCACCAGAGAGAAACTGCTCTGCCCCAAATATCAATGATGCTCAAGTTGAGAAACCCTGATCTAGATATTTATGTCAAAGCAATGTTTCCTGTCTCCTCCCCCTCCACACACACACAAACCATTAGTCAAATGTCATATAAAGGACACTAGTTGAATACGCGGACAACTGGATGAGTCTTTAAATTTTACCTGAAGAGGCAGACATCATGAATCACACTCACAGGAATTGCAAAGTTCAGTTCTACTTCAGCTATTCATAATAGTGGTATAATGATACAGCACAATGTCCCACTTTGGGTCACATTCAATTTTGAAATAATGCTAAAAGGTCAAATTAAAAATTTACAAATGACTTTAAAAATAGAAACTAAAGAAAAGTCAAGGTTAATGACATCTCTCATGGTCACTTGCAATATGCTTTTTTGGTGGTGTAGGTGGTGTTGAGTGTGATACCCATAACCATGCATGGCTCTGGCCATGGTCGGGGGTGTGAGCTCTAGTACAGCAGCAGTCACACAGTAAAGTAAAGTCTTGAGAACGTACTGAGAGCTGCCAGTCTACAGCACACAGATCAGCATCTAGAAAACTCATTTGTCATCCTTGTTTTAATTCTGATGCTTGTGATGGCTGAGAAGTATCTTTAGAAATTCCTTTAACAATTTATGTTGCCAAAACAATTAGGGCTCCCAACACCAGAAGGCTTAGAGGTGCTTTTCCTAGGGGTTTTCTGCTTATGCCAGATTAGATAATGTGGTAAATGGATTTGAAAAGAATAAATCAAGAACACATTTGCGTTAATGCTTTCTATTTCCTAGAGATATTTCCCTGGTTAATTGTTAGATTACCCATGGTAAGCAAGTTATCAATTAATTGCTGAAAAATGAATGCACTGTGTCTTTTGCTTTGGTCTTTAATTGGCTACAATTTTTTTCTTTCTCATTAAATGCTAATTTAATTGTTTAAGTAAACAAGGCCATTTCAACAGTAGTCAATTATTTGGAAAACTTGTTTAATGATATACAAATTTCACTTAAATTTATGGATCAATTTTTCTATAATAAACAGATCTCAGAGTTAGAGTTGTTTTAAATTATGGAAGTTGAATAGACCGTCTCCAAGGAAGTAATGTATCTAGAGCTCTTCACTTTTTGAGAATGGTGAGTTGTTTAAGTGTGTATATTTTTTACATACATGTAATTTATTTAGAAAATGAGTGAACTTTTAAAATAGTTGTCTTTAAGCTCTAAATTAAAAAGTGACCTGTAGAAACTTAAGGGCAGACATATTTTTTCTTTTGAAAAAGAATCCCAAACAAAGTTTAATAGTTTTTATTATTGTAACCCACCATAATGAACAGTCATTGCTTTTGGAATATCCTTGGGATGTTTCTCCAAGTCACAATGATTTAGGAGAGACTTACTTTAAAATCTTCATTACAGTTAAAGTACCAGACATCTTTGTTCCTAACATGACCCCTTATCAATAACAGTACTTTCCCATCATGGATTATTGGTAAATTGTTTTCTTACAAGAAGATTATTAGTAAATTATAAAAATGTTATTGACTTGGGGCACCTGGGTGGCTCAGTCAGTTAAACATCTTATTCTTGATTTCTGCTCAGGTCATAATCTCAAGGTTGTGAGGTCAAGACCTGCTTGAGATTCTCTCTCTCCCTTTGCCCCTCCCCACCATATCCACCCCCAATCACAGGCACGCTCTCTCTCTAAAAAATAAAAAAATTAAAAATCTTATTGGCTTTATTCAAAGAGTCACAAATCAAGCAGCATCCAATCTAGCAGATGGAAAGGAGCCCTGAGGAACTGTCCAAATTGAGTTTTATAGGCAGATGGGAGCAGGAATAGGAGGTTACACTAGGGAAAAAAGCCAGTTGGTTATTGCGAGCTAACTTTCCTTTAGGGGATGGCCAGAATCTATTGGGCATATTACCTAACTAGTGCTGATCAGGTAGGTCCTGATTGATTGATTTAAGGCCGCCTTTCTGGAAGAACCAAAACTTTAAGCCTTTATATGGTGATAGGAAGCTTAGCTTAAGTGACTCCATTTTGGGCCTGCTGTCTTTGTTTTTTTGGTTTTTTTTTTTTTTTTAAGATTTTATTTATTTGAGAGAGAGAGGACAGGAGTAGGGGGATGGAGGGACAGAGGGAGATGCAGACTCCCCACTGAGCAGGGAGCCCAACTCAGGGCTAGACAGGGCCATAAGATTAGGAGCTGAACTGAAGGCAGACACAACTAACAGACACGCAGGTGTCCCTTGGGCCTGTTGTCCTAACCATCTGTCCCACACTTTTGGTCAGACTCTCAGAATGAGATCAAAACGTAAGGCACTGCTGTGGTGTTCTTGGAGTGTTTTTTGCTGAATCTCTTTACGGTATTCTCAAGCTACAGTATTTGGCTCACATTAATTAAGTTGGTCATTTTCTTCATTCCCTTTCTGATATTCTAGTCTTAGGGAGATCTTTTAGTTAGTGATTAAGGCTGTGAACATGCGTTTAAAGCTTTTGAGAGAATACAACATACTCATGAAGCTACAGTGATCATTACAGGTAGGGTAATTCCCAATGTCTGGAGTTTACTTCAAAGCCACTGTCCCCAAGACCCAAAACAATCAGAATCAAGGAAGTCAAAGAAAGCCATCATTGAAGGACTAACTTTTTTAATCCAACTGGCTTATTCAGTAGTCTTTGTGCAGCTGAGTCTCAGCTTCCCCAGAAATGTCAGTCCAAGTGCAGCAAGTGGTGTTCACCACAGCATGATGCCTCCTTACTCCACTGAAAAAATAATCAAGGGCTACCTTAGTATCCAGAACAATTTTGGCCAGAGAATCTAGGGATTCTGTAGTTGTTGGGCAGCTGTTGCTTTAGCAGCAGACTCTGTAATATCTTCAAGAGTTTACCAGAGGTTCCTGGTCATAGCTTCTTTGGGACTTACTCCTAGCCAGGGAAGTAGGAATCTGCCAAAAATAGTTAATACTTGGTCATGAATGCATTCTGATATTTCCCATTTGTGTCTGTGACTTAGAGCTAGAAAAGTGACTGCCAGGGAGATCTATAAAATTTAAGCATCTATAGATCCCAGGCAGTTTTACTCTGGTTAACCTTGCATTAGGTCCCATTCTTTGGACAGAGCCTGGATGCAAGGTTTCCTGGGTTTAAGGTTGTTACCCAAAGACAGGGAAATGGACCCCCAGGGTCAGGTAGTATGACATCAAGGAGAGGGGGCTGAGTTTGTTCCAGAGAAGCTGAAGCATTGGAAATCAGGGAAAAGTTTGTCACAGGGAGAACTACAGGATTACCAGCATAGTGGCAAATCTACCAATTATTTTAAGGTTGGGTTATCCCCCTTGCAATGGCCAGATACATATATTTTTAATGATTTTATTTATTTATCTGAGAGAGAAAGAGAGAGAGCACAAGCAGAAAAGTGGCAGATGGAGAAGCAGCCTTTCCACTGAGCAGGGAGCCCAACCTGGGGCTCAATCCCAGCACCATGGGATCAGGACCTGGGGTGAAGGTAGACATTTAACCTACTGAGCCACCCAGGCACCCCTGGCCAGATATATTTAAACAATAGCATTATCTTTCCAGGCCAGAGCAAGGCAGACAAAATCATCATAAAGACCTTCATAGCGTAAAAATTAGGGAGAGGAGGATAGAAAGATAGATTATTGGTCAGACTTCTTGGAGGAAGCAGTGTACCTTAACATTGGCCACTTGTCTTCATAGCAATTTGATTTTTGAAGTCTCCATCTCTGCAAAGGATCACATGTCAGGCGAGACTTCATCAGTTGTGAATTATGGACCTGAGGCTTGACACCTTGTAATTTAGCAGTGGTTTCAGTGGTCAACAGTACTTCGTAGGATCCTTTCCATGAATCCACCTTTTGCAAAAGTATCAGAATAAAATGTTTATAGATGTGCCGCACAACAACAAAAACCTAAAAATGTTCATGGTTACATATCTGATGTGAGTTCATCATAATGGAATTGACCTCAAACTTTCTGATTTCTCTTCAAAATCTCAAAGGATTTATCTTCCATTTGGAAGATGTTAAACTGGTTTATTCCATATGTTAAATTACATGGGAAACATCACCAATAAAAAGTAATGTTAAACCCTCTTAGGTTATATTTATATGGATGCATTTTATTAATATAAGTGTCACAGAAATTAAATGAAATTTCTAGAAATCTGATAACATTTTGAAACCTCTCTTTTCCTTCCCTCACCCATCCCTTAGTATATAATCAGCCACCCCTCACCACCCCCGGGCCAGCAGCTCTTTCTGTCCACCGGTGCTGTCCCTGCACGTTAATAAACCACCATTTTGTACCAAAGATGTTTCAAGAATTCCTTCTTGGTCATTGGCTCGGGACCTCACCCCACTGAACCTCACCTTTATTCCAAAACTGGTTTGATAATGCAAAACTCACGAGTTTAAACAAGAACAGTGCGATCCACATTGTGTTTCTGTCAGATGAAGTAAGTTAAGGTACCTGCTTTTCACTAGCAGTTGTGGCAAGAATTTTAAGATTTTCATAGGCCTGGTTTTCAATTAGCCCTTTTTTTCTTGTAAGAATGACATTGTTTCCTCCTAAAGAGGATAAAATACATAATTTTACATCACAAAAGGTACAGAGAAAGAATGCAAGGTATACCAAGAAGGACTTTTGTTCCCTAAACCCAAATCTTTTACAATATCCACAATCCTTTTGAGATGAATACGGGACGTTTAGGGATTAATAAAAAAAGATAGGTGGCCTTTGAATTGCTTCTAGAGGTGCTATTTCTGTTTTTGTAAACAATTTATAACATGATGGCAGTTGTTTTTAATTCCTCAAGCATTGGGTTGCAACCTGAACAAGGGACGAATAAGGGACTTGCCACCCATCCAACTACATAGTCTTCACTTCGCTTCTTTATATCAGGGAGAAAATCATCAATGAAGATGGAAATCGAAAGATTACTATGCTGTAGATTTAGAGCTGCTTGTCTTTGGGTTGCTCTTCTTCCCTTATGGGTACATAGTATCATTTTAGCTTAGGGGAAGGGCCTGAAGAAGAGCTATTCTGCAATTATCAGCCCCCAGTTTGGCCAACTTCTGACCATAAGCCCACTTATAAAAAAAATCCTTTCAAATATTTTGTCAGGTTTCGGCTGGGACAAACAATAAATATTTCTAGCACTAGTGAATGACCCATGAATCCAACAGATGTCCCCCCAAATAGCCAAAAGATAGCTACTTAGACAAATATCCTGAGAGTTGGCAACAATCAGTAGGATCCTACCTGCAAATGAAGTACAACCCACATTTCTGTCCAACCATATTTTGGGGGACCTTCCTCCCCATGTGACAGTTGTCAGGCCAAACTCTCAGGACACAAAACAAGACAAAAAAACAGCAATAGTTATTGTTGGGAGGGAAAGGATCAATAACCAAGTGACCTAGATTTAGAAAGGATGGGACACATGACATTTTACTTTCCTCTCATGACTGGACACTACAGAGATTTGGAATAGCTAATTCTGGTAAGAATTCTCACCTGTCACTGGCTTTTTGAGTTTTCCCAGGATCCTACCTGCACTCCAGAGAAAGTGGGGTTCAAAGTAGAGAAATAGCCCCATTATCTACCAGAATTTTGCAACGTTTCCTATTAATTTTTAGTTTCTCCTTGGCTGTTTAAGGGAGTAACTGGTAGCAGTTTATCAGAGAGTCCCTTACCGTCTCATCAATCCTGGGTGCCATCCATTTGGGGGCTCTCCTTTGAGGGTAGATATAGGGGTGTTTTAATAACTTGGTCATCTGTTGTTTACAGTCTTTTAGTCTCCTCAGAGTAGAAAGGCAATTCAGACAGTAGACTGTGAGCACTCAGGTAAAGGAGGATAGAGGGGAATATTAGGATCATGTCAGTCTTTTAGTTAACTCCTGTCTTTAACGTTTCCTTAGCCTTTTGCAGTGACTCTTTCAGTGAAGTTCTTTTAGAATCTTGAAGACTTTTGGAGACTTCTACCTGCCAATTCAAATAGGTAATCCCTTCTGTTTGTTTGATTTGGCAGCTAATGCTTTCAAGTGCGCTTGCTAACTGGAACATTTCCCATAATGACCGTTGTAATTCTAGACTGTCTTAGTAATATTTTGCCATTTTCTCAGATACATCTTCCAGGACTATCATACTAAGATGTAAAATAAGCAGTGATGCCGGAAGGTGGTGCACTCAAGTCCCTGAAATTTAGGATCCTACTTCTTTAGCTAAAGCCTTGAGTCTTCTGGAGCCCAATTAATACTTGAGCAGTGTACCAATGGGTTGGGGGTTGTATGGTGGCACGTATATCTTAGAATTAGGAGGTGAGTGCTCTAATACTTTTTAACCACTTGACTTCTACCCATCAGTTTTTTTCAGCTTTGGCTTCTGAGATTCCCATTAACAATAGATTTATGAATCCTTCCCCCAGTTACTGTTGGTTTCTACTAATGTGCACATGATGTGAACAGAACTATGGGCACCAGAAGTAACCAGAGATGGTAATATGAATTGGCCAAAAGAATGCCTTTGGTGCACAATACTAGCAGTTCCCCCAATAGAACTATGGCCAGGAGATTCGACCAGGAGATTCCAACAAATGCTGATTGCAGACCAGCTAAGGGTTAAGGACTTGGGTTCCAGGTGGAACTGTCTGCCAGCTCAAGAAGACCAACAAATCCCTGGACTGGGCCTGTAGACTAACAAAATGGCCTCTGTAGTGCTCTGTTAAAGCCTCCTGTTAATCTAGACTGACCTGTTAACCCTAGACTGGAAAGCCAATTAGATTGGGAGCTCAACACAAAAAGAGCAGAGCTTGCACCTAAGAACTTACCCATGGCCCTCAAATGGCAAGAAAGAGAACTCAGAAGTTTTGAAGGGACCAATGCCTCTGTTCCTAATGGTCCCCAAAGCCATCAGAAGTGTCCTTTGGATCCTATTACTGCCACCAAACAAAAAACAAAATTCAGCTGACTAAATTTTAAGATCTAATTGGCTTTATTCAATAATTCATGAATAGGGCTACATCCAATCTAGCAGATAGAAGGGGGCTCTGACACATGGGGCTCTCTGCTCAGTGGGGAGCCTGCTTGCCCCTCTCTGCCTACCTCTCTCCCTACTTGTGATCTCTGTCAAATAAATAAATAAAATCTTTAAAAAAAAGAAAAGAAAAGAAAGGGGCTCTGAGAAGCTGTGAAAGATTTGTATAGACAGAAGGAAGCAGGAAGAAGGTTATACTAGGTAAGAAGTGGGTTGTTTTTACAAGTTTGTTTTCCCTATAATGGATGGTAGGGGTCCATTAGGCAAATTACCTAATTAGTGTTGATCAGGCAATTCCTTACTGACTAGTTTAAGGTTCTATTTCTAAGATAGCTGAAACTTATAATTAAATCAAATCCCTGTTTGGGGACATGGGACTTAGTAAGCAACTCCATTTGGGGCCTTTCTGTCTTGTTTTTAATATTAGACTGTGTTAAACAATTTAATAAAAGACATCATCTTGCTTGGTTTGAACATTTTAATACTGATGAGACCTTTAAAAATAGTTTTGAAGTGCCTGTCAAGATGTTGCTATAGGAAGATCCTTAGCTCACCTACAATAGACACAACAATCTACTACATTTGGAATAATTCTCACTAAAGGGAACTTAAAAACAGGATGAACAGAGCTTCCACAATAGGGGGCAGCATGAAGAGATGTAGAAGAGGAAGAGATATGGTCTCACTAAGGAAAAAAAAACACACCAAGGCATTGCATTCCATGGTCTTTTGCCTAAGCAGTGAAAGTGAAACTCCATTATCAGGCACGTCAACCATTAAATCCTGCACAGGAGAGACAAACCCCCAAAACAACTGGCTTTGAGGACCAACAGGGAATATGTCCAGGAAAACTGTAGATTTGTACAGAAAGGAAGACCTGCTGTTAAGGGGCTCATGCACAGACCCATTCACCCAAAAAAACACTGCAGAAACACCAAATCAAAAATTATACAGACTGTGGGTGAAGGATACCCACTTACTGATCTTGGAGCACCTGCTAGTGATGCAGGGGGCAGATGGGCCTCCGCCCAGGGACTGAGACCTGGGCAGCAGACCTTTGGGAATCCTACCTGTATACTGCTAATACCAAGGAAAGCACCCTGCTGAGAGTTCTGCACAACAATGTACCTTGGCTGGGCCTTATAGCTGCAAGGACAATAACACTGCCTACTACCACAACAACTGCAGCTGGGCCTTTTAGCCAAAGACTATGCAGCCAGACAGGCTGGAGACCAACCCTACCTACCAACATGCCTGCAGCCATTGCAGACCCACCACAACGGGGGTGGGGGGTGGACACATGCGGCTCATACTGAGGACATATCTACAACACCTGAATCTGGTATCCAGGGTGGACTGAACTTCCAAGCCCTACAGGATCTATCCTACAAAAAGCCAGTATTTCAAAACTATGAAACATAGCTGAACTAATACATGAAAACAAAAACAGAACTAGACAAAATGAGGAGACAGGGATATGCTGCAAACAAAAGAACAAAACAAAACTTTGGTAAAAGAACTAAATGAAACAGAAATAAGCAATGTATCCAATAAGAAGTTCAAAATAATGGCCATAAAGGAACTTAATGAACTCAGGGGAAGAAAGGATGAACACAGTGAAAATTCTGGTAGAAAATATAAGCAAGTGCTCAATCAAAGTTGAAGACTATAATAATAGAAATAAAAAATCAACTCAAGGGAATCAACAGCAGATTCAAGGATACAGAAGAGTGGAGCAGTTATCTGGTAGTCATGTTAGTGGAAATCACCCAAAATAGCAGGAAGAAGAACCAACTCAAAGAAATGAGGATAATTTAAGAGATGTCTATGAAAACATCAGGGGCGTCTGGGTGGCTCAGTGGGTTAAAGCCTCTGCCTTCGGCTCAGGTCATGATCCCAGCCCTAGGATCGGGCCCCGCATCAGGCTCTCTGCTCAGAGGGGAGCCTGCTTCCCCCTCTCTCTCTGCCTGCCTCTCTGCCTACTTGTGATCTCTGTCTGTCAAATAAATAAATAAAATCTTTAACGAGAGAGATTTCTATGAAAACATCAAAATAATATTCACATAATAAGTGTCCTAGAAATAGAAAAGAGAGAAAAAGGGCAGAAAACTAATTTGAAGAAACAAAGTTGAAAACTTTGATAACCTGGGAAAGAGACCTTCAGGTCCAGGAAATACAAAGATTGCCAAACAAAATGAACCCAAAGAGAGCCAAACCAAGACACATTAAAATTAACATGTGAAATTGTAAAGATAAAAAGGGAATCTTAAAGCAGCAAAAGAAAAGCATTAAGTTACATACAAGGGAAACACCTAAGACTATAATTGGATTTTTGCAGAAACTTTGACTCTACTTAGGCACTGCCAAGTGCTGAAAGGAAAAAAATGACAGCCAAGGATACTCTGTTGGCAAGGTTATCATTCAGAATAAGAGATAGAGTTTCCCAGACAAACAAAAACTGAGAGTACCACTAAACAAGCTTTACAAGGAATATTGAAGAAACTAATTTAAGTAGAAGACAAAAGACTATAACTAGAAACAAGAAAATATATGGGAAAAAATTCCATTTGTAAAGACAAACATAATGGATTAAGCACTTAAAGTGGTAGTATGAGGGTTAAAACACAAAAATAGTAAAATTACATTGACAATAAAATCTACAATAATTACTTAAGGGATATACTACAAAAAAGGATGTTAAATATGTCAAAAACCTAAAACAGGGTGGGAGGGGAGTAAAAGTACAGCACTTTTAAAATGGGTTCAAACTTAAATGATGACCAACTTAAAATAGACTGTTATATATGTAGAAGTTATATATAAAATATATGAGCCTAACAGTAACCAAAAATCTGTAATAGACACACAAAAAAACTTAAAAATCAAATATAACACTAAAGAAAGTCATTGACTCATAAGAGAGCAAGAAGAAAAAGAGAACTACAAAAACATCCAGAAGACAAGAAGACAAATGACAAAAAGTGCTTAAATGCTGCCTACAAGAGACTTACTTCACCTAAAGACATATACAGACTAAAAAGGAAGAGCTAGAAAAACGTATTTTATGCAAATGGAAGCAAAAAAAACCAAAAAGGTAGCAATACCTCTGTTAGAAAAAATAGACTTTAAGAGTCTCATGCTCTACCGACTGAGCTAGCCAGACACTAGAAAAAATAGACTTTAAAATAAAGGTTGTCACAAACAAAGAATGGCATTACATGACAATAAGGAATCCATCTAACAAGACAATATAACCCACTTACATCAATGGATAGATCATCCAGACAATAAGGAAACAGTGCCCTTGAACAATATATTACACTAAATGGACTTAATAGATACATACAGAATTTTCCATCCCTAAAACATCAAAATACACGTTCTTCTCAATTGCACATGGAACTGTATAAATCACGTTAGTTCACAAAACAAGTCTCAATAAACTTAAGATGATTTCATCATATCAAACATCTTAAAGTATGAAACTAAAAATCAACTGTGAGAAGTAAACTGGAAAAAGCACAAACACATGGAAATTCAACAAAATGCGACTATACAACCAAAAGGTCAATGAAAAAAATCAAAGAAAAAAATCAAAAAATACCTTGAGACAAATGAAAATGAAAACACAATGCTCCAAAATCTAGAGGCTGCAGCAAAAAGTTTTAAGATAGAAGTTATATTCTGAAATCTAAAGTTACTAAAAAAGAACAAAGCTCAAAGTTAGTAGAAAGAAGGAAATAATAGACAAAAAATAAGATTACTGAAACTAGGAGCTGGTTCTTTGAAAAGATGAAAAGAATTGATACTTAGTAAGATTTATTAGAAGGGAAAAAAGATTAGACTCAAATAAATCAAGAAAAAAAAGTAAAAGTACAACTGTTACCTCAGAAATACAAAGGATCATAAAAAAAATAAAACTACTACAATTATACATCAATAAATTGGAAAACCTAGAAGAAATAAATTCCAGGAAAAATACAATCTTTCAAGACTGAATCAGAAAGAAATAGAAAATCTGAACATACCAATTCATAGTAATGAAGTTGAATCAGTAATTAAAAATCTCCCAACAGGGGTGCCTGGGTGGTTCAGTGGGTTAAAGCCTCTGCCTTCGGCTCAGGTCATGATCCCAGGGTCCTGGGATGGAGCCCCGCATCGGGCTCTCTGCTCGGCGGTGGGCCTACTTCTCCCCCTCCCCCTCTCTGCCTGCCTCTCTGCCTGCTTGTGATCTCTGTCTGTCAAATAAATAAATAAAATCTTTAAAAAATATATATACAAATAAAAATTTAAAAAAAATCTCCCAACAAACAAAAGTGAAGGACAGACAGCTTCACAGGTGAATCCCAGCAAACATTTAAAATAAAGTTAATACCTACCATTCTCCAATTATTCCAAAAAGAGTAGAGATAGGACTGCTTCCAAACTCCTTCTATGAGGCCAGCATTAGTCTGATACTAAACCAAACAAAGACACTACACAAACCAAAAAACTATAAGCTAATATCCCTTATGAATATAGATGAAAAAATCCTTAACAAAATATTAGTAAACCAAATTAAACAACAAAGAGATCACAGCATGATTAAGGGGGTTTGTAGGAGGGATACAAACATATCAACATCCACAAATCAATCAATGTGATAAACCACATAAATATAATGAATACAAATCCCATGAACATCTTGATAGAAGCAGAAAAAATTTGATAAAATTTAAAAATCCATTTATGATAACACTCTCAACAAAGTGGGTTTAGAGGGATTGTACCTAAACATAATAAAGGCCATATATGAGAAATTCATAGCTAACATCATACTTCTCTGTGAAAAGATGAAAGCTTTCCCTTTAAGATCAATAAGAACACAAGGATGCCCATTCTTTCCACTTTTATTCAACATAGTATTGGAAACCTTAGCCACACAGCAGTTAGACAAGAAAAAGGAATAAAAGGCATCCAAATTGGAAAGGAAGAAGCAAAATTATCACAATTTGAAGATAGCATGATACTATATGTAGAAAACCCTAATGTCTCCACCCAAAACTATTGAAACTGATAAATGAATTCAGTAAATTTGCATGATATAAAATCAATACACTAATAGTAAACTAACAAAAAAGGGCAATAAACCCCATTTACAACTGCATCAAAAAGAATAAAATAGCTAAGAATAAATTTAACCAAGGAGGTGAAAGACCTGTACCCTGAGAATTATAAGACATTGATGAAAGAAGATGACACAAATAAATGGAAAGAAATACCATGTTCATGGATTGGAAGAGTTAATATTGTTAAAATGTCCACACTACCCAAAGTAATCCACAGATTCAATGCAAAATTCCAGTGGCAGTTTTCATAGAAGTAGAATAAATAGTTCTAAAATGTTATGGGACCATAGAAGAAAAACTCTAGATAGCCAAAATACTCTTGACAAAGAACAACAAAGTTGGAGGCATTAGACTCCCACACATCAAACAATATTACAAAGCTATAGTAATCTAAACAGTAAAGTATTGGCATAAACACCCATAGATCAATGGAATAGAACAGAGATCTCAGAAATAAACCCATGCATGTATGTTCAATTTATGACAAAGGAGTTAATAATATATAATAGGAAAAGGACAGTATCTTTAACAAATAGTGTTAAAAAGCTAGACAGCCACATGCAAAAGAATTAAAATGTACCAGGATCTTATAGCATAAAAAACTAACTGAAAATGGATTAAAGACTTAAAGACCTGAAACCATAAAACTCCTAGAAAAAAAACATAGGCAGTAACCTCTTTGACACTGGTTTTAGTGGCATTTTTTGGATTTGCCTTCTCAGGCAAGGACAAGAAAAGAAATAATAAACAAGACTATCTCAAACTAAAAAGCTTTTTCACAGCAAACTATCAACAACAACAAAAAAGCACTCTACTGCATGGGAGAAGATGAAGAACTCATAGAACTCAATCTCAAAAGAAAAAAAACCTTATTTAAAAATGGGAAGGCAACTTAAATACACATTTTTCCAAAACAGACGTGCAGATGGCCAACCACTTCATGAAAAGAACATTGCTCAACATTGCTAAGCTCAACATTGCTAAGCACAGGGATGCAAATCAAAACCACAATGAGATATCACCTCACACCTGTCAGAATGCCTATTAACAAAAAGACAAGTGCTGGTAAGGATGTGGAGGAAAGGGAACCTTCATGCAGTATTGGTAGGAGTGTAAATTGGTATAGCCACTGTGAAATAGCATGGGGCTTCCTAAAAAAAAAAAAATTTAATAAACAGAACTACTATAGATCTAGCAATTCTGCTTCTCGGAATTTATCTGAAAAAAAATAAAAACAAAAACAAAAACCCAAATTTGAAAAGACAGTCACCCTCCCATGTTCATTGCAGCATTACTTACAATAACAAAGATATGGAAGCAACCTAAATGTCCACCAGTAGAAGAATGTGGTGTATGTATACAATGGAGTATTACTCATCCATAAAAAATGTTGAGATCTTGCCATATGTGACAACATAGATGGACCTAGAGGGTATTATGCTAAGTAAAGTAAGTCAAAATAAGACAAATACTGTATGATTTCACTTATTTTGAAATCTAAAAAACAAAACAGAAACAGATTCATAAGTACAGAGAAAAAACGGATACTTGTCCAATGGGAGTAGTAGGGGGATGGTGAAATAGGTGAAGGGGATTAAGAGATATAATCTTAATTGAAAATACAATATAAATGTGTCAGTTATTTAAAAAATGATAAAAATATGTTTCTTTCTTTGTTTCATAAGCAAAAAAAATGAAACTTAAAAGTTAAAATAAGCCACTATTTCTTTCAGGGCATCTTATAAAGACCAAACAACGTATGAAGTTTTGGCTAGAGTATCTTGCTTGATATATTTTCCAAAAGGGCTAGTAATACTCCAAATTTATAGGCCAGGTAATTTTGCATGATGCTTGAAAACGGAGAAAATAAATTTTTGAAATTCTATAAAAGTCTTCTATGTTTACTTCTCTTTCACTTCAGGAAAGTACATAAAAAGTTCAATTATCCACAGCATGCAATTTAGCCGCTCTGTTCCCTTTGGAGCAATCCAAAGTTAACAGCCTCAAAAAAGACATGAGTCTATTGGGAAGCTGGAAAAAAAACCCCAAAACAGGTCCCAGAAATACAGAAGCCCTGGGACACAGGGTAGAGTAGTTCATTTGCTGTTCATTTGTATGTGAAATTTGTGTTAGGAAGCTGAATATAATTCACACTCAAATTTTCTAATACATGATAGAGGAACATGACCAAAACTTTTCTGAAACTGGGGGTGAAGGTACGGACTCTTAAAATAGGCTAGTTAATTTTAAGTATTAGTTTTAAGTATTTAATTTTAAGGTTGGATAATTTTAAGTATCTAACCAAATATTCTTAGAAAGTTAGGGCACACTAAAAGCCTAAAAATAAATCTAGGAAAACAGTGCAAGGCCTATAAGACAGAATATATAAACTTATTGGCTACTTACAAGAAGATAAACTAATGGTCAAGAATACTAGAAGACTTAGAAGTATAAAAAAGTCCATTTTCCCCAAAGGCATATGTAATTTCAGTGCAATTTCCATCAACATATTACTGTGTATTTTTTATAACTTAGGAGTTACTTTAAATTTTACCTGGAAAAACAAGTGAATAAAAATAATAAAATTATGGCAAAGGAAAATGAGGAGCACCTTTGATAACAGGTGGATGTTAAAATTCTATTTTAAAGCAATGGTAATGTGGGTTGTCTGGTTGGTTTTAGCAGAAAGATACATAAAAACTAGTGGAAAATCAGAAGTTTCTTAAAATAGTGAATAAACATAGGAATATATCAAATGAAAAGAGTAGGAAAGAATGACTTATTAAGTATATGAGGTTGAGATAACTAGCTTTATATTTGGAGAACTTATTATATCCCTGTATTAAAGTATATTAAAAACTAGATGCTTAGGCACTAAAAATATAAAGAAAAGATAATGTTTAAACAAAAAAGAAAAGAAAAATATAAGAATAGTAGACATAGTAGAGATACGTAGAGACTAAATTCATAGACTTGACTCTATAAAAATCATGAAATTCCCATAACTAAATCCACAACAGACAATAGCCAAATGATAGAAAAACAGGCATAATACCTATGATACACACTGAATCTAAAGCCTTATTTTATAAAGCAGCTTTTCTCAAAATTTTGGTCTCAGAATCTCTCCTCGACCTTTAATAATCATTGGAGACGCCTAAAAAACTTTTATGTATATAAATTACGTATGTACTATATTGGAAGTTAAATCTAAAACATTTAGAAAAGGTATTCTTTATTTAAAAATAAATAAAAATAATAAACTCATTAACTATTAATAGAAAGTTACCTGCTTCATATCTGTTTCTGTACTCAATCTGATATAATAATCTCCTATCACGTCCCCTCTGCAAGCATGGTTGACAAAAATGAGAAAAAGGACAAGGAACTTGCAGAATTGCTGGATCCAAAATCAGTAAGTACTGGAACTAAGGCCAGCAAATACCTACCTTCAGACTTATTAAAAAAAAAAAAAAAAAAAGGCAGGGGGCATGGGGAGAAAGGGAATGAAAATGAACTCTTACCATTTTAAGCCATTGTTGCTAGAGCATTAAGGTCCTGGTGCCAAAAGAAAAGCAATCTTAACTTAATCAAACTGTCTTTATCTAAGTGGCTCCATCCTGGCATCAACATCACATACCATTCTGAAAAGGCTGAAAATGAATCAAACCCATGTTACAGAACCCATTTTTGGGACAGAGGTGAGGCTTAAATGGTTTTAGGGTAAGCAATCTCACTACCACTTTCCCCCCCTATATTTCATTTACGTAGATAAACATGCACAGGAGCTGGCTTTATAACTGGGGAGGATAGAAAGAGTTTAGCTTAGTAGTATGTATTCTAGGGACAGAATAGAAGAGGATTAGGAAAAGGACATGGTATCCTGTGATATAGAGGACCCTTGGAATTGGTTGAGCTTCTGTAGTTCAAGAGGTAAGAGGCAGGAATAAGTGAAACAATTGTGAGGCTCTGAGTTCAAAGGGCTCTGTTTCATGATCCAGGTTGGGACATCCTACGGCCAGCATCATTGTGGGGGGCAAGGGAGACGGTGTTCTCCCCACTGCTGCCTAGAACTCAGAAATGCCCCGGTTTCCTGGTGTAGGCCCTGTGTTACATATTTATCTAACCACGTTTCATTTTTCTCTTCCGGGACACACAGGAAGACGGCATTTCCAGAGCCTCTCTTGTAGTTAGGTTGCAGCCACCTAATTGGATTTTGAGGAAAGGAACGTGGGCAGATACAACGTAAACCATTCAACGTTCAGTCACAAAGTTTCCCTGTCCTTCTGTGATGACCTCTGAAACGGTGCAGCATCACCATATGGAAAATTCCTGGATCCCTGCATCAGCATTTCGAGGAACGTGGCCAAGGCTAGCCGAGTGGCACGGAGCCGCCTGTTGTGTGAAAGAGAAATAAACTTAGGAGGTGGTCCTCCATTGAGATTTATAGGTGCGTTTGTTGCCGCAGCATCGTGTAGCTATTATGACTAATATGCAGCTCAAGAATGAAAACTTTGAGATGACCCTTGACTTTGAGAGTAGAGGGTTGATTATAAGTGAAGCCTGATGAATTACTTCTTGGGTAAAAGCTGTGTGGGAACTACACTGAGAGACGAAGAACAAAGCCAACAGAGCAAAGTGCTCTGCCAATAACTTAGTGTGTGATAAGAGAGCCTGCTGTGGCATCCCAGAAACATTTATGTGAAAGGGGACAGTCTAAGATGTACTCATTGACAATAATCACATGAATGGAGACCAAAGATACCATTATTTTTGCATCTACAGGAAATGTAATCTTTTTTGATGTCACAGGTTCGTATATAGGGATTATACTTCCATCATGCAAAAGAAAAAAAAAATCCAAAGCTGATCTCAGTTGCAGGTCCAAAAATTTATAATCACTCCCACCTC
The DNA here is from genome assembly GCF_002288905.1 of Enhydra lutris kenyoni. Taxonomy (NCBI): domain Eukaryota; kingdom Metazoa; phylum Chordata; class Mammalia; order Carnivora; family Mustelidae; genus Enhydra; species Enhydra lutris. The sequence continues at coordinate 36,818,364 of NW_019154094.1, read as the reverse complement.
CTTTCAAAGCTCTGCTTCATCATGTCTTAAGAGCCTTGTGATCTCAGTGGAACTACCCAGCTCAAAACAAAACAAACAAACAAACAAATCTGATGTTTCTGACGAGTTAAAGAGATTTTGTCCTGGAGCATGTCTCCCTCTGCCAAATGGGACTCTACTTCCAACCTTATGCCTTGAGAAGGGACTTGAATGTTGGTTATGCAAGCCAAACCTGTATTTACTGAAGTGGCACCCAGCTGCCCCCTGAGACTGGTCCAAATGAACAACTGTAAGAAAAGAAACAATACAAGCAGGAATGATCATCTGTGGAAATTGCATCACCATGCATGACAAAAGCCATAATTGCCTACTGTCCACAAAAGACTAGCTATTCAGACATCCCTCTAGAGGAGGAACCCTATCAATCATTTAGTTTGGGTATCAGGAAAGACATTTTTTAAAAAGATTTTAAAAATTTATTTGAGAGTGAGAGAGAGAAAGAGAGAGAGAGAGAGAGAGAGAGAGGGAGAGATAATCTGAAGCAGACGCTGCACTGAGCACAGAGCCCCCTGTGGGGCTCAATCACACAGCTGCTAGGTCATGACCTAAGCCGAAACCAAGAGCCGGGACACTTAACTGAGCCACCCAGGCACCTCAAGACTTAATTTGTAACTACAACCACCAGATTATTTCCCAATGTTTAAAACAATAGCAGCAACATTATTGTATATCCCAACCAAACTTGCTGGTGTGATTTATCAAAAATAAGAAGCATGAACTCTCCATCAGTCTCCATTTGAACTGATAAAAGGCTTAGAACAAATCCAATGGCCTGTGTTTTGTTTCAGGCTGTTAGTCTGTCTACCTGTAAGATCAAGCACACTGTATGTTTTATTGTGTAGTACTAAGGGAAGTAACCCTACCACCAGAGGACCCACAACACTGAATTATTCATGGGCTTCTTATTTTAAAGTCTATTATATCATATGGTTTCGCTTACTTGTGGAGCATAAGGAATGACACAGAAGACACGGGGAGATGGAGAGGAGAAGGGAGTTGGGGGGAAATTGGAGGGGGAGACAAAGCCTGAGAGACTGTGGACTCTGAGGAACTAACTGAGAGTTTTGGAGGGGAGGAGGGTTGGGGGTTGGGTGAGCCTGGTGGTGGGTATTAGGGAGGGCACGTATTGCACGGAGCACTGGGTGTGGTGCAAAAAACAATGAATTCTGGAACACTGAAAAGAAATTAATAAATAAAAATTTTAAAAAATAAAGTCTTATAACTCAGGGTACCTTTGGGACTTAGGTACGTCATTAACACTGTGATAGGCTTTCTGTACCCCAGCTGTGTGTATGTGTGTTTTTTTTTGGGGGGGCGGATGTGTTATTAAATAGAGGTAGTTGGTATGAATGACAGCCTAGTTGACAATTCCTGTAAAAGGAAAGAAGGTATCTTGGTAAGGTCAAGTGCAAATATGATGACAGACTGTTGTATAAGACACAAGTTTAAGAGTTCGGGTTGTTTCAGTTTTATCATGTGTCCTTGGGTAAATGTAAAGTGTTGAAATGTTTTCCAAATTGGGCATTTAGGGGATAGGGGAGGGAGGGAATAAGAAATATTTCTCCATGGGTTATTTGATATCAAAAGTAGGAGTTCCTAAATCCTCATTTTAAGAAGTGACCTAGGATCAACAAAGTTCTAGGTGAAAATCATACGTAAGGCAAGTCAATTTTATAAAAGTCATCTACTTTTGACCTAAATGTGTTCATATATTTTTGCTCTTGACACATTATTCCCAGCTTTGAGGTGATTTTGCAGAGTGTTTTTATAATATGTCATTGACCACAGATGAGTAATTCAAACTTAAATTCATCTGTATTGCTTCAAGTTTCTCACCAGTAGTCATTTTACTTTAGTTGCTGGTTCCTCAGAGCTTGTACAATGAAGGAACACTTGTTTATGGTCTGAGCATTGCTTGACTCTGATTAACTGAAGCCACTTAAGGCCTGAGTGTTCTCAACATCAAATATGTATTGATGAAAGTATAGACTACTGAAATTATAGACTGCACTGAGCTTTCTTGCTCTGAAGTAACACTGACTATATTTGATACATTATATGACACGTAATAATTGTCCTATAGTGGGTTCTATAGACGAAATGCCCAAAACACAGTATCAGTCTCTAAGAAGAGCAGAAATATGGAGTGCCTAGGTGGCTCAGTGGGTTAAAGCCTCTGCCTTTGGCTCAGGTCATGATCTCAGGGTCCTGGGATCAAGTCCCACATCGGGCTCTCTGCTTGGCAGGGAGCCTGCTTCTATCTCTCTCTCTCTGCCTGCTCTCTGCCTACTTGTGATCTCTGTCAAATAAATAAATAAAATCTTTAAAGAAAAAAAAGAGCAGAAATACATGTGTACATTTATACTGGACAGTTTATGCTAATTGCACAGGTGTGAATTTCGCATTCACATGAAATGATCTCTTCTGTGTTCAAGCACACAACCAGGCGGATGTCTGTTGCAGTCTACAGAGATCTTTGCACAATGGATGAGCTCGCCTTAGCTTACCTTATAGCAGAAATGGCTTTCTTAAAATTCTCCTGTATAGAAGTAGGAAAGGGCAGATATGGAAATACATAGCAATAGGAGCCTTACTTACTCAGGGAAAATAAGGAAGCTTGCATTTTTTCAATAGTCTTCTGTGACAAAGAAACCTCTGTAGTCCTAGCACACCTGGGTAGCTCAGTAGGTTAAGGATCTGACCAGCTCAGGTCATGATCTCAGCAATCTAGCCCTCACTCAGCAGGGAGTCAACTTGTCCCTCTGCTCCTCCCCATGCTCACTCACTCTCTCAAATACATAAAATATATTTTTAAAAATCTGTAGTCCCCCAAAATTCACATGATCATGTAGTCTATCAGTGATACAATAGGACAATAATGAGAATTAACTTTTACTGAGCAGTTTAAAGACTGCTGACCAATTACTATGTATCTCATCTAATCCTCATAACAATCTATGAGGTAGGTCTCACTATCCTCCTCCCTATGGCTGACAAGGATACCAGACCTCAGCAAGAGAAGTGATTCGTCTAAGGTCACATATCCTAAGAAGCTTAAGCTAGCTTTGAACCCATTCAGTCTGGCTCTAGAGGTGTTTTTTAACCACTGGGGTAACCTTCCATGTGGTACCCCCAATAATCTGCACTTTGGGCTGCCACACACATCTCAGTCCCCTTCTACATGAATCCAAGCTGGTCCTGTACAATGACAAAGATTCTCTCTCCAGTCTCTAACCTGGCTCCTCTGAGCCCCTTTACATCTAGGTTTCAAACTTGACCTATAGGGACTTGAACACAACACTAGAAATTTCCTACAGTTCAAGGCCACATCTCTAGGATGACTCTCACACCCTCCAAAAGTGCCTATGTAAGAAAACTGCCAGCTGCCCCAAGAATTTACTATTTGTTTCCGAGTACTTGAAAATAGGGTCCCTGTCTCTCAGCCTCTATTGGAAGTAGGAGCCTCACTTTCCAGAGCACCAGTTAGCAAATCTGGATGGGTGGCATATGGACCAACCCCTGTTTCCTGCTTGATGTAATTTTTTCATTCCTGGCTCATCACATTACCCCCTTATCCCTTTACTCACCCTTTGAAACATTCAGTCACCTCTGTACAAATTGAAATTGAGTTTAGTTCACATTGGACTCTTCTATTACCGTAGTTCCTGCTGATTATAATCTCTCCTCACCATTTTACTGTCCAGCTTCCAAAGCAACCTTCTGGATTCAGCAGAAGAGAAGCAGAGTGACTTCCAAGGACTTGCAGCTCTCCACCTTGGTCTCCAGCACACTCACCCTTGGAGATCAGAGCCACTATGCCAAGGAGCCACATGGAGAGACAACAAAGGGGGAAGCCTGAAACAGCACTGAGAGCTGCCATGAGCAACTCAGGTCATCCATCTGAACAGAAATAAGTTGTTTTCACTGAGCCCTGGTCAACTTGCTGATTTGTCTGCAAACTAATTCATAGTTGTTTGTATTTAAGCCACTAAGTTTTGAAGTGATTTCTTATACCACAATAAATAAATGGAAGAGCGACTGCAAAAGCCCCTTTTCATTTTCCCAGGATGTCTGTCTCTCTTTACAGCACTCAATTTCTTTAGATGTCTTTCTGAGTTTGCTGGCCCCACCTCAACTCGTGGTCTCACAGAAACTCACGATGGGCTGACTGAAGGTCAAACTGACTAAGCACCAAGCCCAATTCTGGTCATAAAGGAAGTAAAAGTAACAAAAAAGAAACATATCTAGTATTTCAAATTAAAAATTGGTTCACGTACAAACTTCTTTCCTTTCCTGCTTCTTAAAGGATGTATGCTCCCAATAATATGTTGGCTGATTTGTATTCATGGAGGAGAATTTTCTTTAAAAAAATAGTTCTTGGTTTTGAGTAAGAAGATACCAGTTTCTGTTATAAACCTCAAAGTACAAAAAACTAATGGCTTTATATTTTGCATTTAAATATATTTAATTATGTTAAATATCAGCTTACTTTTACCACTGCTAATAGACACAGGTGTTGTGGTTCAATATATGAAAGAGTTCGTCTGGCTAAGATTTCTAATATTCTAAAGTCAAACTTCCTGGTGAAATAGAACAGAAAACATATTAACGCCACCAACATTGTGGACTGTTAGTTGCAAAATGAGACCAATCGAAATAAAATTCTAATCAGGTCTTCTAACAGTCATTACCCCAGAGGGAGAAGGGGGCTGTGCTCATATAAACCATGATTCCTGACTTGTTTCACATAGCACTTTGAGTCATCAGACTTCTGAGTATTTACTAGTTTGCACTCAATCCACTGGAAACTAGCTAATGCCTTTGGCAATAGCTTTGGTGTTTTACTCAGTGTTATGCTTGACAGGGAGCTTGGTTGATCAGTCACAAAATTTTATTCCTTGTGAATCTCATTAGCTCCCATTTTCCTGTGCTGCATATTGAGTGATGGACAACCAGGATCTGCCTCGATTTGCCTCCCGTTTGAAGCTAGCTGGTCCTCTGACCCTGTTATCGATGTCTTCACACAACCAACCTTAAGGTCAAATCTGGGATCCAGAATTATTACAAATTATTACAAGTGGACTGTGGAAAGTCTGCTCTGCTGGCTTTAAAGACCCACTTACAAGGCTGAAGAGTTCTAATTCCAACAAATAGAACAGAAAACACAATTTTTCTCAGCATGCTTTTTAACTATTGGACAAAAAGGAGGGGAGGAGAAGGATATACTGAAGAAGGGGCAAAGGAGAGAGAAGACTAAATCAGAATTTATTCCTTAAGCTTAAACTGAAACTAACAAAACATTCACATATATAATTCATAGGGCTCAAAAGTCCTGGATTTATCAGAATAATTTCAAACTTTTGCTCATTTGTATCCCATATCTACTACTCATATTCTTACCAGTCACATCATGCATGCCAAGTTTTGCTTCAGAAACTACTGCCAAATACACATATATTAGTGTATCATGGCATTTTAATTATAAAACGACTATTCTTAGTCACTCATAAAGCTTATAAGCATTAAATAAATATCTTTACTACAAATATATATGTATAAAGTTATATATGAATTTTATATATATGTATAGATTACATATTTTAATAAAACTTCATTATAGTTTTTCAATGACTCGTCGGCATGCCATTAGTAGCTCTGAACTTTTAGGAGATCTCAGCATGCAACACACAGATGTAGCCTAAGCAAGACCAATCTGCCTTATAACACGTTAGGACAGTTAGTGTGGGCCCACATGTCCCCACAAAACGCCCCTGGGATAGAGGCTCTACTTCTCTGGAAATACCCAAATATTGTAAAAAAGTGACTTCATTTGACCCTATGATTTCTTCCATAAGCCACAAATCCTTTCTTTCCTTTGACATACAAAGGCAAGTAAAAGGAGATAGAGCCAAGTTGGTACAGGGTTTAAAACAGTAAACTTGTAGCCTATTATCCAAAATCCCTGTGATAAATGCATCTGGGTCTAGAGAAGGTGAAAACTCCTATAGCAAACCTTCTCTCTCTGAGACATGAATGGATTCCTGGTCTCACCCAGCATTGCTTTCTAATACCTGCCATTCTCTCCTCAACTCCAGGCCTAGGGACTAATAAGAAAACAGAGCAGGTGGAGGCAAGTCCATGATTTTGGTATCTCAGCTGGCTCAATGACCAAATTCAGAGCAAAAAGTTTGAAAATTTACACTCCTGGTTATAAAGGGCCCAAGCATGAATATATTTATAACTCTGAACAAGTACAACACACCTAGCACCAGAATGCCATAAATCAATTCATAAAATGCAAACTTTATTTCCATGTTTGTCCAACAGGGATAGAAGAAACAAGGAAATATAAGATGGTCTATGACCTCAAGCTCATTAAAGAAATACACAACACCTTTACGGTAGGACGGTTACATAGCTAAGTCAGCACGTTACTATTGGCATCTTATAGGTAGGGGAAAAGACAGAAGTTTATCTGCATTCTGAGCAACTCCTAGAATATTCCTACCAGTATTCTCTCCAAGATTGTTACTGCAACATCTTCACTCCCATACCAAATTTACAAAGGAAAGCTGACGCTTCCCAAATTACTGATAGGACCTTTGGCCTTTTTCAACACTGTCCTATTCACTCATATATTCAACAAATATTTACTAACTGCTTTCTGAGCATGAAACAATAAGATACAAAGGCACATGCAACAGTTAGCTCACCATTTAAGAAGAGATTTTATAAAATCGCTAAAACTACCTGTCCTATTCCTAAGAGGAAAAATAGTAATGCAGGTAAAATAAATGTATGTGTTTTTTCCTGAAAGGCATTCAATTTTCCTTTAAATTCACATGCTTCTAGCACTATTGAAATATGCTGTAACAAAGCAAAATCTATGAGCTGCCTGTGTCACATAAAGCCTTTGAACGTAAGGACCTTGCAGAGTACTAAGCTCTTTTGTAGGGTTAAGTGTCTCCCAAGCCATTCATATTTCTAGTCCCAGGCTCCTAATGACTATAAGTTGAACTAATATGAGCCATTAGGCTTGCTTACAGTTTTTGTTTCTGTTTTTTTTTTTTTTTAATCTTTAGAATAAAGATTTTATTTATTTATTTGACAGAGAAATCACAAGTAGGCAGAGAGACAGGCAGAGAGAGAGGGGGAAGCAGCCTCCCCGCTGAGCAGAGAGCCCAATGTGGGGCTTGATCCCAGGACCCCGGGATGATGACCTGAGCCAAAGGCAGAGGCTTAACCCACTGAGCCACCCAGGCACCTCTAGGCTTGTTTACAGTTAAGCCAAGGCACAGACTATCAGATAATGGTGCCAGACACCAGTTACTGAGTGACTCAACATAGATTCAAATGCATAACTATAGATTCCATATTCAGTGATATTTTAATCATGATATATGTTTCTTTATTATATACTATTTAAGGCTTCAGGATACATATCCCAAATTCAAGAAGATCAATTCCATCTCAATGAAACCATCTGACTCTAACCATGAATCTGCTGGCACTTACTATTAACTGCTTTGAGAGGGTCTCCGCCCTGCAGTGAGAGTCAACTTTCCAAAGAACAACCAGTCTTTCTGCAGTGGAAATCAATTCAACGATTCCTAAAAGATTCATTACAGAACCGCCACGGGATCCAGCAATTCTGCTCCTAGGTATATACTCTAAAGAGCTGAAAGCAGGGACTCAGACAGATAACTTACACACCAAAGTTCACTACAGCATTATTCACAAAAGCCAGAAAGTAGAAACAACCCAAGTGTCCATCAATGGATGAGTGGATAAACAAAATGCGATAGGGGAGATGGAATATCATTCAGCCATATAAAGGAATGGAATTTTGATACATGCTACAATATGTATGAATGTTGTCAACACTATGTAGATGAAATAATGGACTGAGTGCTCTCTGCCTTGTTCCCTTTCTTTCTTACCTCCTCCAGGTGGGGAGGTGTGCTGCCCAATGTTCAGTCCTGTTAGGATTAAGGCTGCCTGGTACATAAAGAGAGCAGAGAGACTGCAGAGCTGCTCCTCTATCCTGTTTGCTCCAAGAACAAGTTGGTTTGTAGTAGAGGTCAGGATAAATGCCAAAAACACTCTTCACCCTCACTCATGGAAGAGTGACCATCCCTGAATGAGAGAAGAGACAAAGCTTCTCAAACACAGCCAATACTTCTGCAGGCCTCTTAGAATCACAGATCCCAAGGGCCCCTGAACATGTTTGCCAACACAGGCCATCACACTGTATCAGTACATGGCTCTGGAAAGGGATTTCAAGTGAACAGGAGAGGAAGCTAGAACTTCAACTCAGACTATCAAAGGAGAGGATTTCACAACAAAGTTGCTTTTGTATCCAAAAAGGATATTTATTTTTTTAAAAAAGAATAAACAGTGTTTGTGAAAAAATAAGGGGGAAAGAACAATGTTTAGGTAAACCTTTCATTCTGTTTTTTAATTTCTTCCAGAGAAAGAGAGACACCATGTGGCTTTAATATTCTACCAAGAAAAAAATACATATATACTATTGCTTAAGAATCTGGTTGCAAAATAAAGCACAAAGACAGACAAAGAGGAGTTAAAGTGATCAGCACAGATGAACAAAAATCATGAACAGCATTGCGTTGTTGAGACCAGTTCCTCCAGGACCATTTTCCCTCATTGTTGGCAAAATAGTGGAAGATATAAGGAATCCTACAGGTTTTTATAATTTGAAAGCAAAAAGGTGGAGAAAGTCTGAGCTCCAGGTGAGTTCTACACTCCTGGTCTTATTGGGGAGATGTTCATGGAGACCACCAAGGGAAAAGATTCTGCCTCGAAAGCAGTTCTGATTCTTCAGCTCCCCTTGTATCCCTGGCTCAGGGACAGGATGACAGCACCATTAGGAGATGCAGTAAAGTAAATAGACTTCAAATCATGTCCCACGGAACATATATTTTGATTTGATTTGAACCAGCACTGCAGACAATGGAACCAGGTTTGACTCTGATCTCATCTGACAAGTACAAAGATGCAAGAGGAGTAAGCAATTTAGTCTGCAGCTCCCTCTAGTCGTGCTTGGGAAATAACTGCAGAGGGACGGGAGCAGCCCCAAGCCTGGAGGAGAAGAGGGGTGCACAGGGAAGAGAAACAGATTGTCTTCATTGCTGAGCACAACTGAAAATGAGCCAAGTGCTTCTAGTGGAACCTGTTTTGGTATCTCATCTGCAGCTACCAGAGGCACTGAATGCTATGTGATTATTGAAACACTGCCTTGGAACACTGCGAAATAAGGAAATGTGCATATATGCCAGGAGTTACCTGCCCCTACTTTCCAAGAGAATTCATAGTGTGTGATACTGTGCTTGGTTGGTCAGCCTCTCCCTCTTCCCTGCTGAAGGGACTTGCTATCCAGACCTAAAATCAGTTTGCAAATATAAAACAAAGTCAAACAACATGCATACATGTGAATAAGATCGTCCATGCACTTAGAGACAAGTGCAATAGGACACAAACTGTAGAGCTGAGAGGCAGCCCCATGCTCCTATTACTGATTAAAGAATGTGATCAGAGAGTCCGCGTGGCTGTGCTAAAGTCAGACAGCAAGAAAAGAAGCCCATGTCTCTGTAGTCTAATATGCCTCCCATTACAAAATGTGGCATCCGTTCTGTGCTCAGCCACAGAAAAGTATTTTGTTAATCAAAAATAATTTTAAAAAAACCTCTAGATGTTCTTTAAACTTGCTTGCTGAATGTGAAGAATTATGCCAGAATAGGAAGGAAGGAGGGAAGGAGTGGGAGGAAAGAAAGGAGGGAGGGTGGGAGGAAGGAAAGAAGGTGGGTACATGGGAGGGAGGGAAGAAGGAGAAAGGACAGGAGAAGCTTTAAGAGATGTATAAGAATTTTTCTACCTTATATATGCAGAGAGGCCTGCTCTTTAGTCAATCTAGAAAACCAGCAGAGTTGTAGTTCACCACATTCTGGGAGTTTCACTTGAGACAATGCCCTCAAAGCCAATTATTAAGCCACACAAGGAAACTACTCTCATTACATTAAAGTCATGTTGCCTCTGTCAGAGTCCAGGTAGGAAAGAAATTCATCCCAGATGGTTCAAATGAGAAGATTTTGAGGACAAGATACCTTAGAGAGGTGAGGGCAGGGTTAAGGTTGATGAGGTTCCAGGAAACTAGAGAAGTTCCCGGTGCTGAAAGGGGAGGCCATGGGGTGACAGTACCTTGGAGTAAATATTGTTACTAAAGTCCATTGGGAGATACAGCCATGGAGACTCTGCCACCTCACAGAAACTACAGTCTTGGAAGATCTTAACCTCCTGCCAGAGCTGCACTGCAGAAGCCGTGTATCTCAGCCTCTCCTCCCGCCTTCTGTCTTTTGCCTCCTACTGGAAGTCAGCTGGCAAGAAAGCCTGGGTGATCCCATCCACAGATGCTCATCACATCAAAGTAGAGATATTGGCTCCAGTGGAACAGACTATAGTGGAACAGCAAGTAACCGGGATGTACATCATTTCTGAATTGGAATTACTTGATTAACCACCTTTTCCACCATCTTTGAACTCCTGCTTCCAAAGACCCTACCCACTCCAGTTTGCAGTGAGTAAATGTCCCTAAAACTCTTCATGTGCGTTAAATTGTATCTTGCATAAAATGAACAGAAATATTTTGTTGACTGGTGGTCACAATTCCAACTGAATGGCCCATATGTCTAATTCTAAATGCATTAATCTTACATACTGTTTGTAAAAGCGCTTACACACTAGCACAGAGTAAGTTCTCAATTGGTACTTTCATACTTTTAGTTTTTACTGTGGGCCATTGTACTGAAAGCCAATCTCATCAATCAATAAGAATTAGGACAATCTGGTACATACAACCCTTCAAGCTTATCCAGGGATTTTCTCTGAAAGATCCTCGATGCTGGTGTGCTGTCTTGGGACTAATCTGCACTGCCAACTTCTGGAATGCTGGAGAAGTATGTCATGTTGGGTGAAGCCCTTCCAAGGGTAGGGCATCATGGACAAAATGTGTTTTTGCCCCAACCCATTAGTATCGAACAAGTGACAATGATATGCCATGGAAGGAACCAAGAGGGGTCTGGCACTTGGATCTCATTCAAACTCAGTGTGACCTGACGCAAACCACTTAATGTCTTAAAGCCTCAAACTCTTCATCCCCAAAATAAGCAATCAACTAGCTTATAAAAGGATAAAAGTAGCACTGCTCTGGTTTTAATTTATTAATTTATTTATTTATTTTTAAAAGATTTTATTTATTTATTTGTCAGAGAGAGAGAGCGCGAGAGCAAGAGCGAGCACAGGCAGACAGAGTAGCAGGCAGAGTCATAGGGAGAAGCAGGCTCCCCACTGAGCAAGGAGCCCGATGTGGGACTCGATCCCAGGACGCTGGGATCATGACCTGAGCCGAAGGCAGCTGTTTAACCAACTGAGCCACCCAGGCATCCCACTGCTCTGGTTTTTAAAAGAGCCTAGAATATGCTTTATCTTCCTTCACCTGGCACTCAAAATTCTAAGGAGCAAAGTAGGAAAATCCCCAAACTGGATGACTGCTGAAGGCCCACTTCTAGTTTAATTTCCTCAGATATTAGTTTCTTCCAATTTTATAGGGATAGAAGAGGGAAAATACTTAATTTTGTTCTCACAAAGCATAAAATCTAGCAGTAAACTTTTATAGACTGCAGTGCAAATGGTATAATAAGTTCATTGTCCCATAGTGTCTGCTACCTAATTATGTTCATTCCCTTTGTGTATTTTAGTAATGAGAGTATAATTGTCAGTGCTTATAATACATATAATCTCATTACTGTCACTCCCATCAGTATGCTTTCACTTCAGCCTATATACAGTGTGTTCCACTTTCCTTCTCATCATAACACATAAATATTTCTCTTTTCCTGCACCCAGATTTCAGTCTAATTCCTGACAGTTACCATGGCTAATCATTGAGACATTGCTGCCTGCCTTGTTTTTAGTATGTTTCATCCACTGTTCTAGCACAGTGCCAAGAAGTCATTATTACGTTGGTGTTGAATTGCCATGACCACATCAGTGCCTTCCTACTAGAATGGTTGAGACTTATTTGGAGTAGAAACTAATTTAGACATGCAAATGACTGCACTCCTGACAGCGACTAGTTTGGAAAACTCTAAGATTAGACACAATTATATCGTACCTCAATTTCATTATCTGTCAAAGGGCAGATTTGGTCTCTATTATCCTTCTGGGTGTCTTCCACTTCGGATAATTCTTTTTGTCTATAGAAGATTCAAATCAGGAAGACTTATAAACTTCTTTGTAATTATCTTCTCAATAGGTAAAGCACAGTGATTTTTCAGGGCAGTAAATGTACTTGACACTCTGGGCCTACATGACATCATGCATTTGTCAAAACCTATGGAATTTTACCACACAAAGAGTGACCTTTATTGTATGCAAAGTTTTAAGAGTCACTTAGTAGACTGGGGGAAAACTAAGGTAGAATGTAGAATAGGGCAAAACCAATCGTATTCCACATGTACAAATAACTTTAATGAAGGAAGCAGAGGAAAAGATGATGGCCTAACTTTGGAAATGAGTAAATTAGGTAAGACTAAATGCAAAAGAAGCTACAAGGCACCCTACTCTAGTTGATAAAGTTATATCACACATGGGTATGGGTTTTCAATTCTGATGCTTCCATCCATGTAAACTGGAACTGAACAATTAATTGGATGCATGGTGGATGGTAGGAGAGAAGACAAAAATGATCCATATTTAATGGATCCAAGTTGGAAACATCAGTATGAATCATATTTAGCTTAATACAGATACACATAGTTTCATGCAGAAATATTTATAGATGTGTACATACAAAGGGGTGTGTGTGTGTGTGTGTGTGTGTGTGTGCGCGTGTGTGTACTTACTTCAATTAGTATATACACATATATTTCCTTGCTCTGTCATCTGAGAGGGCCTAGGAGCAACAACTCCCCCATAGAAAGAATCATACCTAGTGCCCAGATCTTCATTCCTCATGATATTCTACAAAAAATATGAAAACAATGTTGACTTTAGTTAATAATAATAGGGTGATATTGGTCCATTAATTATAAAAGACATATTATGTTAATATGAAGTGTTAATAAGAGGAGAAGCTAGGTGTGGGGTTCATGGAAACATTCTGTACTATCTTCACTTTTTTTTTTTTTTGTAAGCCTTTAACTGTTCTAAACAGTCAATAATATTATTATAACATGGTATAGTGACAGTAACTATACTTACCATAGTAAGCACTGACAATGTACAGAATTGCCAAATCACTATGTTGTTCACCTGAAACTAATATAACATTGTATATCAACCAACTTTTTCAAAAAATTAAAATAAGTAAAAAAATAAATTTTATTTAAAAAGTAAAAAAACCAAACACACACACAAAAAATCTTGTATTTGATCAAAAATGCATAACTGAGGGAAAAAAGCAAGAGAGAGAATGTGACAGAAGTAGTATTTGAGGATACAAAGGCTGAGAATTTCCCAACATGTGTAAAAGATAAAAATCCACAAATACAAGACATTCTAGAAACCCAGAAAAGTTAAATAAAAATAAAAACAAAGATAAATACATCATAGTTAAACTGCTGAAAATCTAAAACAAGAAGAAATTGTTAAAAACAGCCAGAGGGAAAAAGGATGGTCTGCCTTTAAAAGATAAACTATGTCTGTGAGAAGTGACATCTCAAAATAAACAGTAGAGCCAAGGAGATAACAAGTGGCATAACTAAAGTATAAATATGATAAATTCCAGCCTATAATTCCATATCTGACTTTAAAAATTAAAATATATATATATTCCAAACAATAAAACAAAGAATTCGCCACATACCTTCATTAAAAGTAATACTAAAGGGGCGCCCGGGTGGCTCAGTGGGTTAAAGCCTCTGCCTTCAGCTCAGGTCATGATCCCGGGGTCCTGGGATCGAGCCCCGCATCGGGCTGTCTGCTCAGCGAGGAGCCTGCTTCCTCCTCTCTCTCTGCCTGCCTCTCTGCCTACTTGTGATCTGTCAAATAAATAAAATCTTAAAAAAAAAAAAGTAATACTAAAATTAGTTCCTCAAGCAGAAGATAAAATGATCTCAGATAAAATGTATACTTCCAAGAAATATTAAAGAGTGGAGGAAAAAGTAAAATATGTAGGTGAACATGAATGAAAATTGACTGTACAAAATATTAATAGTAAAGTCTTGGGGGGTTCATATATATGTATAATTAAACTGCATATCATCAATGATCTAATAAATCTGTAACCCAAATGGTATAATCTCCAGAGTAGCAAGTTAATAAAACGGAAAATAGAATATGAAGAATACCTGATTAGTTAAGAAGTAGCTAAGAAGGAAGTGTTAAAGCACCTAAGACAAGTGGGTCAAATAGAAAACAAATAGTAATTTGGTACATGTAAACTCAATTGAATACAAATAATTAAATTAAATGGACTAAATATTCAAAGTAACAATAAGATTTTCAGGTTGGATTTTAAAAATCAAACAATATATTGCTTGAAAGAGTCACATTTAAAATGTGAATGGTATTGAAAAATAATGCTCCAAAAAAAAATTCAAACACAAAAGAAGCCAGTCATGGAGAAAATGAGGGATAAAAAACCTAAAAGACATGAAGAAAGCATAAAACAAACTGGCAGAAGTAAGTGCCTTCTTATCACTAATTAAATGTCAGTGGATAAATGCCTCAGTCAGGAAATATAGATTGGCAAGTTGGATATATTTTTTTAAAAATTCCACTATATGCTGTTTATAAGAAACCTACTTTAGCCCTCAGAATGTACATTGGTTGAAAGTAAAAGAACAGAAAAAGATATCCCATATAAATAGTAACCAAAAAGGAGCAGATGTGACTATACAACTATCAGACAAAATAGACTTTAAATCAAAAGCTGTTACAAGAGTTAAAGAAGGAATTATGTAATGACAAAAGGGTCAATTCACCAAGAAAATATAGCAATTATTAACATGTATGTGCCAAACACCAGAGCTCCAAAATATATGAATCATACCTTAAATGAAAGGAGAAACAGACTTCTCTACAACAATAATAGGAGGGTTCAATACCTCCCTTTAAATAGTGGATAGAACATTCAGACAGATCAATGAGGAAAGAGGAGAGTTGAAAAACACTAAATATCGGTTGGATCTAACAGGCAATACAGAACACCTAATACAAGAATAGAAGAATACACATTTTCCCCAGGACACGTCAAACACTCTCCAAAATGTCAGGAAACAAAATAACATTTTAATAAAATTTTAAGGTGATGAAATCAAACAATACATCATTTCCAATCGGAACAGAATGAAACTAGAAATCAATGGCAGAAGAAAAACTAGAAAATTCAAAAATATGTGGAAATTAAATGACACACTCTTAAACAACAATGGATCAAACAAGAATCATAAGATAAATTAGACAATATCTGGAGGCAAGTAAAAATGGAAAAACATACCACAACTTATGGGATACAGCAAAAGCAGTGCCAAGAGGGAAATGAAGCTGCAAATGCTTACATTAAAAAAGAAAAAAAAAATCTCAAATCAATAATCTAACTTTACACCTCAAGGACTAGAAAAATAAGAACTAAACCGAATGATAAAAAAAGGAATACTAAATAAAATACTAAACATTAGGGGCACCTGGGTGGCTCAGTGGGTTAGGCCTCCACCTTCAGCTCAGGTCATGGTCTCAGGGTCCTGGGATCAAGCTCCACATCAGGCTCTCTGCTCAGCAGTGAGCCTGCTTCCTCCTCTCTCTGCCTGCCTCTCTGCCCACTTGTGATCTCTCTCTCACTCTCTCTGTCAAATGAATAAATAAAAAAATCTTTAAAAAAAAATACTAAACATTACAGCAGAGACACATGAAATAGAAAGTAGAAAAATACACAAAAATCGACAAAACCAGAAGTTAGTTCTTTGAAAAGATCAACAAAATCAACAAACTTTTAGCAGATTAACTAAGAAAAGAAGACAGAAGACTCAAGTAACTAAAATTAGAAATGAAAGCGAGGACATTACTACCGATCTTGCAGAAATTAAAAGGACTATAAATGAGTACTATGAACAACTACATGTCAACAAATTGGATAACCTAGAAGAAATGGACAAATTTCTGGAAACGTACAACCTAACAAAAATGAATCATGAAAAAATAGAAAATCTGAATTGACTGACGCATAACTAGTAAGGAGATAGAATCAGAAATCAAAAACTGTCCAACAAGGAAAAATCCAGTAACAGGTGGCTTCACCATGAGAAAACAGTCCATAAACTAGGAATAGAAGGAACCTACTTCGATATAATTAAAACCCATATATTAAAAACCCATAACTAACATCACATTTAATGCTACAAAACTAAAAGCTTTTCTTCTAAGATCTGGAAAGAAGCAAAATAACAACAACAACAAAAAAAAATGCTTGTTTTTACTATATACTACTTATTCAGCATACTACTATTGTTCAGCATACTATTAGAATTCCTAACCATATCAATAGGCAATAAAAAGACAAAATACATCTAAATCATAAAGAAAAGTGACATTGTCTCCCTTTAGAGAAGACATGATCTTTTATGTAGAAAATTCTAACAATTCCACACACACACACACACACACACACACAAATCTCTTACAACTAATAAATTAATTCAGCAAAATTCAGGATACAAAAGCAATACATAAAAACCAGATATGTTTTTATAAGCTAAAAATGAAAAACCCAGAAAGGAAAGTAACAAAAATATTTTTATTTAGAATAGCATCAAATAGAATAAAATACTTAGGAATATACTTAATCGTGGAGATAAACTTTCCCTACACACAACACTAAAAAAATGTTGCTGACAGAAATTTAAAAAGACACCAAAATAAATGGAAGACATTCCACATTCATGGGTCAGAAGACAATATTTTCAGGATGTCAAAGTATTTAGTACCTTGAAAACACTACGATAAGTAAAATAAGCCATTACACATCAGCAAATATGGTATGATTCCACTTATACAAGTTACCTAAAATGCTCAAATTCACAGAGATAGAAAGTAGAAGGGCGGTTGCCAGGAGTTGGAGAAGAGACAATGAGGAGTTAGCACTTAATAGGCTTCAGCTGAGTAGGATGAACAAGTTCTGCAGATGGATGGTGTGATGGTTGCACAATAACGTGAATGTACTTCATACCATTCAACTGTTCACTTAAAATGGTAAAAAAAAAAAGGCAACTTTTATGTTATGTATATTTTAAAACAGTAAAAAGTGAATTATGAAAAAGAATGTTTGAAAAAGAGAACAAAATATGCCATGTTAAAATATATACTACAAACAACAACAAACATTAAAACCACAATAGCTACACATTATTATTAGATAAAGTACACGTAAAATTAAGACAAAAAATAAAGGGATGTGTTTCAAAATGATAGAATGGTCAATCCACCAGGAAGTTATCACAATTCTAAATTTTTTTTTTCTTTTTGAGAGGTTTTTTTTTATTTTATATAAACATATAATATATTTTCATCCCCAGGGGTACAGGTCTGTGAATCGCCAGGTTTACACACTTCACAGCACTCACCATAGCACATACCCTCCCCAATGTCCATAACCCGACACCCCTCTCCCAAACTCCCTCCCCCCATCAACCCTCAGTTTGTTTTGTGAGATTAAGAGACACTTATGGTTTGTCTCCCTCCCAATCCCATCTTCTTTCATTTATTCTTCTCCTACCCCCTTAAGCCCCCATGTTGCATCTCCACTTCCTCATATCAGGGAGATCATATGATAGTTGTCTTTCTCCGATTGACTTACTTCGCTAAGCATGATACCCTCTAGTTCCATCCACGTCGTTGCAAATGGCAAGATTTCATTTCTTTTGATGGCTGCATAGTATTCCATTGTGTATATATAACACATCTTCTTTATCCATTCAACTGTTGATGGACATCTAGGTTCTTTCCATAGTTTGGCTATTGTAGACATTGCTGCTATAAACATTCAGGTGCACGTGCCCCTTCGGATCACTACATTTGTATCTTAAGGGTAAATACCCAGCAGTGCAATTGCTGGGTCATTGGGTAGTTCTATTTTCAACATTTTGAGGAACCTCCATGCTGTTTTCCAGAGTGGTTGCACCAGCTTACATTCCTACCAACAGTGTAGGAGTGTTCCCCTTTCTCCGCATCCTTGCCAGCATCTGTCATTTCCTCACTTGTTAATTTTAGCCATTCTGATTGGTGTGAGGTGATATCTCATTGTGGTTTTGATTTGTATCTCCTTGATGCCGAGTGATATGGAGCACTTTTTCATGTGTCTGTTGGCCATCTGGATGTCTTCTTTGCAGAAATGTCTGTTCATGTCCTCTGCCCATTTCTTGATTGGATTATTTGTTGTTTGGGTGTTGAGTTTGCTAAGTTCTTTATAGATTTTGGACACTAGCCCTTTATCTGATATGTCATTTGCAAATATCTTCTCCCATTCTGTCATTTGTCTTTTGGTTTTGTTAACTGTTTCCTTTGCTGTGCAAAAGCTTTTGTTCTTGATAAAATCCCAATAGTTCATTTTTGCCCTTGCTTCCCTTGCCTTTGGCGATGTTCCTAGGAAGATGTTGCTGCAGTTGGGGTCGAAGAGGTTGCTGCCTGTGTTCTCCTCAAGGATTTTGATGGATTCCTTTCTCACATTGAGGTCCTTCATCCATTTTGAGTCTATTTTCGTGTGTGGTGTAAGGAAATGATCCAATTTCATTTTTCTGCATGTGGCTGTCCAATTTTCCCAACACCATTTATTGAAGAGGCTGTCTTTTTTCCATTGGACATTCTTTCCTGCTTTGTTGAAGATTAGTTGACCATAGAGTTGAGGGTCTATTTCTGGGCTCTCTATTCTGTTCCATTGATCTATGTGTCTGTTTTTGTGCTAGTACCACGCTGTCTTGATGATGACAGCTTTGTAATAGAGCGTAAAGTCCGGAATTGTGATGCCACCAACTCTGGCTTTCTTTTTCAATATTGCTTTGGCTATTTGAGGCCTTTTCTGGTTCCATATAAATTTTAGGATTATTTGTTCCATTTCTTTGAAAAAAATGGATGGTATTTTGTTAGGAATTGCATTAAATGTGTAGATTGCTTTAGGTAGCATGGACATTTTCACGATATTTATTCTTCCAATCCAGGAGCATGGAACATTTTTCCATTTCTTTGTGTCTTCCTCAATTTCTTTCATGAGTACTTTATAGTTTTCTGAGTATAGATTCTTAGCCTCTTTGGTTAGGTTTATTTCTAGGTATCTTATAGTTTTGGGTGCAATTGTAAATGGGATTGACTCCTTAATTTCTCTTTCTTCTGTCTTGTCGTTGGTGTAGAGAAATGCAACTGATTTCTGTGCATTGATTTTATATCCTGACACTTTACTGAATTCCTGTACAAGTTCTAGCAGTTTTGGAGTGGAGTCTTTTGGGTTTTCCACATATACTATCATATCATCTGTGAAGAGTGATAGTGTGACTTCTTCGTTGCCGATTTGGATGCCTTTAATTTCCTTTTGTTGTCTGATTGCTGAGGCTAGGACTTCTAGTACTATGTTGAATAGCAGTGGTGATAACGGACATCCCTGCCATGTTCCTGACCTTAGCGGAAAAGCTTTCAGTTTTTCTCCATTGAGAATGATATTTGCGGTGGGTTTTTCATAGATGGCTTTGATAATATTGAGGTATGTGCCCTCTATCCCTACACTTTGAAGAGTTTTGATCAGGAAGGGATGCTGTACTTTGTCAAATGCTTTTTCAGCATCTATGGAGAGTATCATATGGTTCTTGTTCTTTCTTTTATTAATGTGTTGTATCACATTGATTGATTTGCAGATGTTGAACCAACCTTGCAGCCCTGGAATAAATCCCACTTAGTCGTGGTGAATAATCCTTTTAATGTACTGTTGAATTCTAATGGCTAGTATTTTGGTGAGAATTTTTGCATCTGTGTTCATCAAGGATATTGGTCTGTAGTTCTCTTTTTTGATGGGATCCTTGTCTGGTTTTGGGATCAAGGTGATGCTGGCCTCATAAAATGAGTTTGGAAGTTTTCCTTCCATTTCTATTTTTTGGAACAGTTTCAGGAGAATAGGAATTAGTTCTTCATTAAATGTTTGGTAGAATTCCCCCGGGAAGCCGTCTGGCCCTGGGCTTTTGTTTGTTTGGAGATTTTTGATGACTGTTTCAATCTCCTTACTGGTTATGGGTCTGTTCAGGCTTTCTATTTCTTCCTGGTTCAGTTGTGGTAGTTTATATGTCTCTAGGAATGCATCCATTTCTTCCAGATTGTCAAATTTGTTGGCGTAGAGTTGCTCATAGTATGTTCTTATAATTGTCTGTATTTCTTTGGTGTTCGTTGTGATCTCTCCTCTCTCATTCATGATTTTATTTATTTGGGTCCTTTCTCTTTTCTTTTTGATAAGTCTGGCCAGGGGTTTATCAATCTTATTAAATCTTTCAAAGAACCAGCTCCTAGTTTCGTTGATTTGTTCTATTGTTTTTTTGGTTTCTATTTCATTGATTTCTGCTCTGATCTTTATGATTTCTCTTCTCCTGCTGGGTTTAGGGTTTCTTTCTTGTTCTTTCTCCAGCTCCTTTAGGTGTAGGTTAGGTTGTGTACTTGAGACCTTTCTTGTTTCTTGAGAAAGGCTTGTACCGCTATATATTTTCCTCTCAGGACTGCCTTTGTTGTGTCCCACAGATTTTGAACCATTGTGTTTTCATTATCATTTGTTTCCATGAATTTTTTCAACTCTTCTTTAATTTCCTGGTTGACCCATTCATTCTTTAGAAGGATGCTGTTTAGTCTCCATGTATTTGGGTTCTTTCCAAATTTCCTCTTGTGATTGAGTTCTAGCTTCAGAGCATTGTGGTCTGAAAATATGCAGGGAATGATTCCAATCTTTTGATAACGGTTGAGACCTGATTTAGGACCGAGAATATGATCTATTCTGGAGAATGTTCCATGTGCACTAGAGAAGAATGTGTATTCTGTTGCTTTGGGATGAAATGTTCTGAATATATCTGTGATGTCCATCTGGTCCAGTGTGTCATTTAAGGCCTTTATTTCCTTGTTGATCTTTTGCTTGGATGATCTGTCCATTTCAGTGAGGGGAGTGTTAAAGTCCCCTACTATTATTGTATTATTGTCGATGTGTTTCTTTGATTTTGTTATTAATTGGTTTATATAGTTGGCTGCTCCCACGTTAGGGGCATAGATATTTAAAATTGTTAGATCTTCTTGTTGGACAGTTCCTTTGAGTATGATATAGTGTCCTTCCTCATCTCTTATTATAGTCTTTGGCTTAAAATCTAATTGATCTGATATAAGGATTGCCACTCCTGCTTTCTTCTGATGTCCATTAGCATGGTAAATTCTTTTCCACCCCCTCACTTTAAATCTGGAGGTGTCTTCGGGTTTAAAATGAGTTTCTTGTAGGCAACATATAGATGGGTTTTGTTTTTTTATCAATTCTGATACCCTGTGTCTTTTGATTGGGGCATTTAGCCCATTCACATTCAGGGTAAGTATTGAGAGATATGAATTTAGTGCCATTGTGTTGCCTGTAAGGTGACTGTTATTGTATATTGTATCTGTTTCTTTCTGATCTACTACTTTTAGGGTCTCTCTTTGCTTAGAGGACCCCTTTCAATATTTCCTGTAGAGCTGGTTTGGTGTTTGCAAATTCTTTCAGT
The DNA here is from genome assembly GCF_002288905.1 of Enhydra lutris kenyoni. NCBI lineage: Eukaryota > Metazoa > Chordata > Mammalia > Carnivora > Mustelidae > Enhydra > Enhydra lutris. The sequence continues at coordinate 36,796,552 of NW_019154094.1, read as the reverse complement.
TTTTGTTTGTCCTGGAAGCTTTTAATCTCTCCTTCTATTTTCAATGATAGCCTAGCTGGATATAGTATTCTTGGCTGCATGTTTTTCTCGTTTAGTACTCTGAATATATCATGCCAGCTCTTTCTGGCCTGCCAGTTCTCTGTGGATAAGTCTGCTGCCAATCTAATATTTTTACCATTGTACGTTACAGACTTCTTTTCCCGGGCTGCTTTCAGGATCTTCTCTTTGTCACTAAGACTTGTAAATTTTATTATTAGGTGACGGGTGTGGACCTATTCTTATTGATTTTGAGGGGGGTTCTCTGAACTTCCTGGATTTTGATACTTGTTCCCTTTGCCATATTGGGGAAATTCTCTCCAATAATTCTCTCCAATATACCTTCTGCTCCCCTCTCTCTTTCTTCTTCTTCTGGAATCCCAATTATTCTAATGTTGTTTCATCTTATGTTGTCACTTATCTCAAATTCTGCCCTCGTGGTCCAGTAGCTGTTTGTCCCTCTTTTGCTCAGCTTCTTTATTCTCTGTCATTTGGTCTTCTATACCGCTAATTCTTTCTTCTGCCTCATTTATCCTAGCAGTGAGAGCCTCCATTTTTGATTGCACCTCATTAATAGCTTTTTTGATTTCTACTTGGTTAGATTTTAGTTCTTTTATTTCTCCAGAAAGGGCTTTTATATCTCCCGGGAGGGTTTCTCTAATATCTTCCATGCCTTTTTCGAGCCCGGCTAGAACCTTGAGAATCGTCATTCTGAACTCTAGATCTGACATATTACCAATGTCTGTATTGATTAGGTCCCTAGCCTTCAGTACTGCCTCTTGTTTTTCTTTTTTTTTGTTTGTTTTTTGTTTTTTTTGTGGTGTATTTTTCTGCCTTGTCATTTTGTCCAGATAAGAGTATATGAAGGAGCAAGTAAAATACTCAAACGGTGGCAACAACCCCAGGAAAATATGCTTTAACCAAATCAGAAGAGATCCCAAATTGTGAGGGGGGGGAAAGAGGATAAAAAGAGGATCTGAAAGAAAAAAAAAATAATTAAAAAAAGAAAACGAATAAGAAAAAATATAAAAAAGGAAAAATAATATATATCTATGAGATAAGCTAGTTAAAATACATTAAAACAAAGAAAAGGGTAAAAGAAAAAATTTAGAAGAAGAGGGAAAAAAATTGAAAAAGAAAAAAAAATTAAATTAACTGCAAGACTAAAGAATCATGGGGAGAAAGCCATGAGTTCCGTGCTTTGCTTTCTCCTCCTCTGGAATTCCGCTGCTCTCCTTGGTATTGAAACTGCAGTCCTTGGTAGGTGAACTTGGTCCTGGCTGGATTTCTTGTTGCTCTTCTGGGGGCGGGGCCTGTTGTAGTGATTCTCAAGTGTCTTTGCCCCAGGCAGAATTGCACCGCCCTTACCAGGAGCCGGGCTGAGTAATCCGCTCGTGTTTGCTTTACAGAGCTTTTGTTCCCTGAGTGCTTTCCACTTTCCGTAGAGTTCCAGAGGATGGGAATGAAGATGGTGGCCTCCCGGTCTCCGGCCTGGAGGAGCCGAGAGCTCGGGGCCTCACTCCTCAGTGCGCCCTCAGAGAACAGCGCCCAGTTACTCCCTCTCCCTGGCTTCCAGCCACACTCCGAGCTCACCGAGCCTGCGACCAGTTCAAGGTAACCCCGAGCTGTGAGCTCACTCCTCAGCTCTGTCTCTGTAGCCGGCTTCCCCATTCTAATACCTGCAAGCTCTGCGACACCCAGACACCCCCAATCCTTCTGTGACCCTGCGGGACCTGAGGCCACACTGACCCTGCGTGGGCTTCACCCAGATTAGCCTCTGGAGCGATGTCCCTCAGCAGAACAGCTTGCCGGGAGCCGGCCCCTCCCCCCACAGTCTATCTTCCCATCGCTTTGGATTCACATCTCCGCCAGTCCTATCTTTCAGAAAGTGGTTGATTTTCTGTTTCTAGAATTGCTGTTCTTCTTCTCTTCGATCTCCCGTTGGATTTGTAAGTGTTTGCAATCTTTAGATAAGCTATCTAGCTGATCTCCTGCTACCTGAAGTAGTCTCAGCCTGCTACTTCTCCACCATCTTGACTCCTCCCCCACAATTCTAAATTTTTATGTACCTAAAAACATAGCTTCCAAATACATAAAGCAAAAAAGTGACAGAACTTAGAGGAGAGAGAGCCACATTCGTAATCACAGTGGAAGACTAATATACATATTTCTATTGCTGATACAACTAGCAAACAAACAGACACAAAGAAATGGTATAAAAGATGTGAAAAACATGATGACAAAAATTGACCTGACACAAAGAGAACATTATATTCAATAATAATAGAATACATATTAATGTCAAGTGCACATAAAATATTTACCAAAATTGGTCAAAGCCTGGGTCATAAAACAAGCCTCAGACAATATCTAAGTATTCAAAGTTGTCAGAGTATTTCCTCCAATCACAATGAAATTAAGCTAGAAATCAACAAGAAAAATATAACAAGAAAATCTCCAACAGCTTAGCAATTAAACAATATACTTCTGGGGCCCCTGGGTGGCTCAGCGGGTTAAATCCTCTGCCTTCAGCTCAGGTCATGTCCCCAGGGTCCTGTGATCAAGCCCCACATCAGGCTCTCTGCTCAGGAGGGAGCCTGCTCCCTCCTCTCTCTCTCTGCCTGCGTCTCTGCCTACTTGTGATTTCTGTCAAATAAATAAAATATTTAAAAATATATATATATAGTTCTACATAACCCATGGATTACAGAAGAAATCAAAATAAAAGCTGGAAAATGTTTTTAACAGAATGATAATAAGACATTTAAAATCATCAGGAAGGCAGCTAATTGGAGCACAAATGTAAATTAACAGCATTAAATGCATATATTAGAATTTTTAAAATGTACCCGCCCACACACATACCACCTTTCAAAAAATGAGCCAAGCTAGGGGAAAACAGCAAATCAAAAATCCCATTGATTACTGTCTTAGTCCATCTCTGCTTCTGTAATAAAATACGAATCCTTGTTAGCTCATAAACAACAGAAATTCATTTCTCACTGTTCTGGAGGCTGAGAAGTCCAAGATCATAGTGCCTACAGATTTGGTGTCTGATGAGAGGTCCTGGTTCATGGATGGCAATCTTTTCACTGTGTCCTCATATGGAGAAGAGAGCAGGGCACTCCCTCAAACCTCTTATAAGGGCACTAATCCCATTCATGAGAACTTTGCCCTCATGACCTAATTATCTCCCAAAGTCTGCACCTCCTAATATTATCACTGTCGGGGTCAGAATTTCAACACATGAATTTTGGGTGTACAAAACCATATACACAATAGTAATTATTATTTGTAATAATTATTTACAAAGACAACTGATGCCTTTAGAACAACGGGATTTGGCAGAAACTGTCTGAGCTACAGGACAATAGCTAGCATCACTACTCATGAAACAAACCAATATTATATTACTTCTAATGTAATGCAAGGGTAAGTGCATGACTTCACCAAACTCAATTCTTGCCAAAATGTTTATCTCAATCTAGAAAAGAAGAAATAACTCCAGATTATAGAAGAGTCTACTATAGAGCTAGCCTGAATTCTTTAAAATATCTGACTCATGAAAATAGATTTTTTTTTTTAAGTCAGTGGAATGTTCCAGATCAAGTTCAGCAAACTCCTGTAGAAGACCAAACAGTAAATATTTTAGGATTTGCCCTCCGGTCTCTGTTACAGCTAGTCAATTTTGCCCTTGTAGCCCTGAAAGCATGCATGGACAATACATACACGCATGAGCACGATCGTGTCCCATTAAAGCTTTATTTAAGAACACTGAACTTTGATTTTATATAATTCATAGAACCTTATTTTTCTTTTGATTTTTTTATACCATTTGGAAATGTAAAAAGCATTCTCACCTTGCAGGCCATACAAACCAAAGTGGTAGGCCATGGACTGCTTGGGTGGCTCAGTCCATTAAGGACTGACCTGTCTTCAGCTCAGGTCATGATCCCAGGCTCCTGGGACTGAGCCCTGCATCAGGCTCCCTGCTCCTCTAGGAGCCTGCTTCTCCCTCTCCCTCTACGTGCTTGTGCACCCGCTCTCTCTGTGTCAGGAAAAAAAAAAAAAAAGCGGTAGGCCAAATTTGGTCTCTGCTATAGTTTTCCCACCTGGATTTCTTGATTAAAGGAATAGAAACATGAAAATGATGTGCAATGTGTGATCTTTGACTGGGTTTTGAATTAAAAAAGAAGAAAGGAAGACAGCAATAAACTCTATTTTTGAAACTGAGGAAATCAGAATTTGGACAGTGTATAATACACAAAATAAGCACATTATTTCACAAGTGTTAGATAACTTGGATGTAAAAATGATATTGTATTCATATGAGAGAGGATGATGGAAGGCAGTAAGAAACAGAGCTTAATAAGGCAAAACACTAATAATCAATAACTTTAGGTGAAGAGAAGGATATTTGTGGTACTATTGCTTGAAATGGACTATGGATTTGAAATTTTCAAAATTAAAAAAAAAATACAGGAAAATAAAATAAAATTAGAATACAATGTCCAGACTCCACCCCAGAATTCTAGATCAGCTGGCTTAATGTTAAGACCCAGAAATTGTAATTTTTAAGAGCTTGTAATTGCAGCATGGGTTGAGAACCACTCCTGTAGGTGAAAGAAAAGGGGTATTAGGTAAGAGACATTGAGGTTTTCTATGCCACCTTCCACAACCTCCTTTAAGTTATTTACTTCACTAAGCCTTAGTCTCCAGGTCTACAAAATATGACTGCCACTATCAATGGAACAGAGTTGAAACATTCAATGTATCGAAGTATCTAAACACATTGTATTCAATGTATCTATAAATACTTCTCACAAACTCTAGCAATAGAAGAATAATACTTCAGGAAATGATTACTTTTGTCCTGTTAAGACACTGAAAAATAAAATAATAAATAAAAATTAAAAAATAAATAAACCAAAACAAATCTCTCAACGGTGTGGGTAAAAGGAAAGCAAGTTTGGAAATGACAGATGTCACATTCTTCCAAACTTGTGGACAGCAGAGTTACAGGGTGCAGAGGAACAGAATGCAGAGCTCACCCGCACATTATAGTAACCACATTGTGTTGGGCTCTGTATTAATTCTGCAAAAATCTAACTTTACATTTACTTTTACAAAGACTATTTCACTTAATACTCATAGCATTCCTAGGAAGTAATTATTTCCACATCATGGATGTGAAAACTGAGTCCTAGAAAGATAAGTGAAGTTCCTGAGGCCATAGAGATGGTACATGCAAGTAGAACTTGATCTGTTTGTTCATGTAACCTCATCACCATGATCCATTTCTTCTCACAGTAGAAATCTTAAATCCTTTTGCTTTTGCTCACTAGTAATGAGTCAATCTTCTGGGCAGCAGCTTGTCTCTAAAACTACATTCTTGAATTGTCATCATTCATATAGATTATTTTATAATTTATTTTAATTATATATTGTATATATTATTTTATATATATATATTTATAATACTTCAAGTAGCACTTTCATAAGTGATAGAAGTGTGCTCCATCGCAGGGAAGGAGACAACATGCCCACATGCATGGTGATTAATATGTAAGAAAACACCTCACAGCACTGTGGTGCTGGAGGAGGTAGTCACTCAAGATAAACCAGAAATCAGATGCTTCCCCTTCAGGATTGTACAAAGAGACGAATAAAATGAGGAGTTCTATTCTGTATTCATTCATTCACCCACCCACCCATCCACTCATTTACCTACTTTTACACATGTATGCATTTTTATTCATTCATCCATTAATTTATTTATTTGCATTTATCAATTTATTTAATATATTCATTCTTCCAATTATTCATTCAATCTTTCACTAAAAGAAATTATTGAGGGGCACCTGGGTGGCTCAGCCGGTTAAGCATCTGACTTCCACTCAGGTTGTGATTTCAGAGTCCTGGGATCGAACCCCGTGTCAAACCCCCTGCTCAGCAATGAAGTCGCTTGTCTCTCTCCCCTCCCTCTAATCCTCCCCCCTGCTCATGCTCACACACTTTCTCTCTCTCTCTCTCTCTGTCTCAAAAAAAAAAAAAAAAATCTTAATGTGCCAGGTACATTTCTAGAAGATGTGATAGAGAATCAAAACAGGTCCTTATCTCTGCCTTCATAGCACTTATCTCTATAGGCAAAAATAACAACAAAAATAAGTACAATATATAGCAAAATAATTAGTAATTTGTGGTAAGGAGAAAAGAAAGGAAGTAAAATAGCAAATGTTAGAGATAGGATGAAGGTGATAAAGATTTAGATAGATGGTCAGAGAAGCCTCACTGAAAAGATAAATTTGGAGAGGACTTTCATCAGGGAATAAAGGGAACAAGGAAGGCAACTTTAAAAACCTCACACATGTACATATATGTACCCACACACATATGCATATACACATGCTTCTACGTGTATACATATGTTTGTATATACATATGTCAGTCCATCCCCTCCTTCACTGAAAATGTGTTACTAATAAATACATGTAACATATTAATATATATATATATATATATATATATATATATATATATGTAACATAGTATGATATATATACATACTTCAGCTGGATTAAATAGTGCATAGTGACATCATTGATTTTATTGTAGAGGATCAGTAAGAATATGTGGACTGGCACTGGCCACACTTCAAGTAACACTGACATAAGGCACTGGAGGTCCAGGTGCGTTTATCAGGCTTTACAAAAATAACTGCAGGTTTTGGGGCAGAAGAGTGAATGATCTAATTTAACTCTTAAAACTTTCACCTTCACTTCAAAGATTTGGGTTTCCAAAGATGCAAAGAAAAGAGGTCTTCATGCCATCACCATCTCTTTCTGGAATCTCATATGAATAGAGACTCTTCCTCTGTACTCATGAGGCATAGGACCCTGAACAAAGTGTCATATTTCAAAGCCTTGCTTGCTGATGCATAGACAAGTTTGGTTAGGAACTGAAAAATAACTGAACCAGCTCAAATCCCTAGCATCCACATGTCACCTGGATTGAATTCTCTGCCAATGACACTATTCCTGTATCTCATTTCTCTGTTCTGTTAGCAAGGAACTGCATTCAACACCAACAGTGGGTGTCAATGACTTTGAAAACTAGCCTGCCATCTAGAAAAAAAGAGTTAATTACTTATATGAAGTGACTGAATAACCAAGAGGATATACTTTTGATGGCGCTAATACGTCAGCTTTACTGTAACAAGGTTTTGTTGGTCCCTTGACAAGTCACTATAATATACAAAAGGCAAATGGCAAGCTTAGAAATGTCAAAGAATAGCCCACCAAAGGAGCTAGAACATCTCAATGAGCTATTTTGGGGAGCTCATTGCTCTAGAAGTATACCGGACTGCATTTTTACTCAATGTTTAGTTCTTTGAGCTCCAAAAAGGAAATCTGACTAGTTTGCAGCCCTTCTTGTACATGAAAACAAACAAAAACTTAGCCCTTCTTCATTTGGCTTACCTCTACTTTTACTCTTATCCTCCAGCTAACCAACAGTAACAATGCTTCCCATGGAACTGTGTGATGGCTACTTAACTGCCAGAAAACACGGAATTCATCCATGATCTTTGATAAGCATGGTCACTGAGGGATGCAGAACCATTTCCAGTTCCTGCCTCTCCCGAGCCCCATCTCCTGGAGGTAGCAATCCAGAAAAATCATTCCTTAGAGAAGCTAACAGTGTGAAGTTTCCCTGCATTTTAGGAAAAAAGGAAATGATCGGTTCCTTTCAGGTGGTCCATGGTAGATCAGAAAACACCTCTCCTATCCCCACCCTACTCCACTACGCCTCTGCGATTTCCATATCCTAATCCCTGGAATTTGAGAATATGTCATGTTACATGTTGAAAAGGACTTTACAGATGGAATTGAGGTTACAGACTTTTTCTTTTCTTTTCTTTTTCCTTCTTTCTTTCATTCATTCTTTCTTTCTTTTTTCTTTTTTTTTTTTTTTTTTTAAGAGAAAGAGGGGAAGGGCAAAGGGCGAGTTATAGAATCTTAATCAGGCTCCACTGTGGAGCCTGACATGGGGCTCCATCTCACAGCCCTGACATCATGACCTGAACCAAAATCAAGAGCCAGACACCTAACTGACTAAGCCACCCAGGTGCTCCAGTTATAGACACTTTAAATTAGCAAGACTATACTAGATTATCCAGATATATCCAATGCAAACATATGCGCCCTTTAAAGTAGAAGATAGGCAGTAAAGTCCATGACAGAGATGAAGTGATGGAAGATGAGGCAGGAGAGACTGAAAGCGTAAGCAAGACTCCACCTGCCATCGCCTGCTTTGAAGACAGAAGAAAGTGGCCATGAACCAATAAGCCACAGCAGCTTTGCAGACCTGGGATCAATACACAGCTGACAGCAAAGAAACAGAGAGCTCAGTTCCATAACCACAAGGAAACAATTTCTGCCAACAGCCCAAATGCCCACAAACACCTTTTCTTCTCCAGCCTCCAGAAAGAAATACATTTCTGGTGACACCTTGATTTTAGTCCAGTGAGCCCCATGTTGGACTTCTGACCTACAGAACTTTAAGTTAAGAAATCTGTTTTATTTTAAGCCACTAACTTTGTAGTAATTTGTCATAGCAGCGATAGAAAATTGACCCGTGGTCTGTGAGAGGCAGTATTTCGGAGATGCTCTGTGACGTCCAGAAAAGCAGCGCTTTGAAAAAGCAAGTACGACAGGGTTGCATGTTACTACATCTGCTGCCTGTTTCCTTCTTCCAATTTAGTTATTTCGTTACATAAGTTTGGGCAAAAAGGAGAGTCAGAGGGAAGGAGGGAAAGAAGTAGGAAGGGAGGGAAAGAGAGGACAGAAGAGAGATTGAGAGAGAGAAATGAGACAGAGACAGAGGGAAAGAACAATGTCTGCAAGTGTCGTCGTCTTCAGATGCCACCATTCTACTCAGTAAGCACACACCCCAGCAACCTGAGTCTGATGTTTTCCACCGAGTCTCAGGTCCTACACAACCATCAGCTGGCAGTCAAGGAAAATGTGATTCATTCCAGTACTTACGGAAAACCTGGCTGTTCTTGACTAAATATTACTTACACTGTTCTCCGACAAAGCACCTTGCTCAAGAACACTAAAGGGTAATTGAATGAATTCTTCCCTTAAAACCTAACCTCAAGTAGAAGCAATTCTACTCTAAAGATAAAGGATGAGGTAGAACAGTACCTCTTATTCACAGAAATCCTCAACAATGAACTTCAGTGTGAACAAAAATTCAATTATTGCTGTTAGTCAGAGTTAAAGAGATACACAGCTGAGAGTTTCACCAGCTTGTAAGAGTGAATCGTGACCTGGAGGTCTGACAGCACACTGTCCCTGTCCCAGACTAGCCAGTGGTAGCTCTGTAGCACCTCCTACACTTGCTTTATCCTCTACTACTCCAGCTCATGGACATTTTCCTAATGGCTGGTCACACAATTGCCCAAGATGGTCTCAGTATGCTGTGAGCTAATAAAGAATTAAAATGGATATTGAATACAAAAATTTCAAGGAAAGAAAAGGCTCTGATATGTAAAGGAGTATTCCTTTTAATTGTGAAATCTTAGCCACTCTGACAAGCAGGAGGAGTTATTTTAGAACACTCTACAAATCATGTAATCATGATGCGTGGTGTTGAGATATGAAATCATAACGATCGTGGGAAAGATCTCAAAGACACTGAGAAGATTGTGACCCAACCCCCTTAATTTACTGTAAGGAAAACATAGGTCTGACTGAAGATGTTCAGATGATTCAGCAATGCATGAGTTAGTGGTTTTACCAGCAGCTCCTAGCATCCTGACGTACCCATATATTCATCATTCACTCATTCAACAAATATTTAATAAGCCTCATGCCAAGCACTGGATTAGGTACTGAGGATTTAATCATAACAAAGTACAGTGAAGTGAGATTATTTTGGACTGGAAATTAGTCATTTAGTCTTCCAATGTTCTTTTTAACTTTCCTTTTAATTACCTTTTTATTTCTCTATTGAATTACTTACGTATCTAACTTTCTTAAACACTCCCTTACCAGGGGTCACAACTAAGATTCTCTCTCCCAGAACTTTATGTCCTTGTATTAGTCTAATTTTCATAACTTAATGTAAGCAGCCCATAATGCACATTAATCTCTAAGCATCAAACAAAAATCAACAAATGATTATAGAGTACTTATCACATATGAGCATCAATCCAAGAGCTGGTGGTCATTCAACAACACATAAGATGGAGTCCCTTTCTTCAAGGAAGTTAGTTTACTTAGGAGGATAAAATGAGCATCCTTAAAATGGAGCACAGGAAGATAGAGGGACAGTTATATCCAAACAAGAAAATGCAATTCCTATGCAAAATAAATGCTAGCTCAGAGGTTTCCCAGAAAGGCTGACTTATGACCTCAATTTTCATAATTGTTAGAACTATCTGGGAATGGATATGTAAGGAATTTCTGAAGAGAATAGCATGAGAAAAATAACTAGTGAAATAGAAAAGCCTCAGATACATTTGAGAATAATAAATGGACGGATCTGTCTCCACAAGGGACTGAGCTATATTTTTTTAGCGGAGGGGAATGTATACAATTATTCTAATTTGAACTGAGAAAGCTCTCCTAACTTGGAAGTGTTAGCTAGGAAACAAATTCTTGAGTCTTGCCTCCTCTCCCTTTATACCTACTGCCCTCATCACATCTAATCTCTCCCTCTGGACTCTACCCCCTGGACTAACATTCCTCCCTCAACCTGAAAGCTTTTGCCTTGACTATAAGGGCTACCTGAGGTCATATGGACATCACAAACTTACTGCAGAACTAGTAAATACCATTTTTTGCACTTATAGGCCCATTATCTCAAATGTGTGCAAATATTTTATAACCATCATGTGGAATTCACAGTATTCCTTGTCATGATTTTTTCTCAAGCAAGTGATACCAAGGAAACTATTACCAGAATGGCAGGGTTAGGATATCTGGAGACCCTCTAAAATTATGAGGATGTTAATTGCTCTATCACCACAACTAATAGCTCTTACTTTCAGACCTACCAAGGAATCACTGCAGTTCATATGGATTTACAAATAGTTAATTTTGCCTTAGGGAAAATGCCAGACTCGAGTTATTAAAAAGTCATTTAACTTTCTCAGATCCTAAGGATCATAGTACTCAAGTTAACAGGTCAGTACAAAATCCAGTCCATACCTTTCAAAGTATGTACTTAAAGCCTACAAACACTGAAGTACAGAATGGTGTTAAGTCTCTCACTGCTTTGTTTGCCTTCTTTAAGCTTACCTTCATGACTAATCTTATTGTTTTATCCCTCTAGCAGAAGATGCTCTAGCTGAAAGTCTACTCTAGGCTATAAAAATTAGCCTCTTATAATTCTACCTGAAGTTGGTCACCCCAAACAGTACTCATGAAGTTAATCGTGTAGTTCCTGCTTTTCATAACTTATTAGAAGAATGGTAGGTCTTTATGAGGCAAAGAGATATAAGTTGCTCAGGTTTCTGAGACTAAACATAATAGATTTTAACCATGAGGCTGAGGCATACAAGATTTTAAGATAGCTTACATTTGCTCCATCTGGTCAACCTAGGAAAATGATTGTTTTTGAAGAGTCATAACATTTTAAAAGATTGGAAACAGCTGTTTTTGTTCCTTCTCACTTGGTTTACTTCTTTAGGCAAGGATAGTTCAGAAATCATCCTCAGGGCAAGAGGGAATACAAATCATAATTCCCAAAGAGTAATTTCCTAGCAATTTAGATTTTCCCCTTGGGATGGCTGGGAAACATCCCACCCAAGCTCTGCACAGGTGGGACTTGCATGTGACCCTGTATTAAGGAGGATCCCTCTCTTTTTAAACTCTATTGTCACTGTCTTGAAATTCTTAATGACTTTTTAGTAAGGAGACCTGATTTCATTTTGCAGTGAACCCCACAAATTATATAGTCAATACTGCTCATAGAAACATTACATCAAAATGTTTTTGGCTGCAAATAAACCCAACTGAAATTGGCTTAACCTATGAGAAACACTTAACCTTAAATAACAAGAAATCCCCAACTGGGTTATCCCAGGACTGCTATAACTTAACAATATCACTAACCAGGCATACAAAAATAGTTATAAAAGTTTTTAGGTCCCTGTGTTCTGTTTTCAGTCATTCTGATAAGGACCTCATGTAACAATTTCTCTCCAAGGTGGTAAACTCAACAATTTTTTGAAGGCCTGACCAGTCAACTATATAGTCAAAACAGAATTTTTTACGATGTTAGGGATGGGATACAGAAGACAGATCTAGATCTTGTATCCTATCACAAGGTTATGAGACATATGGATTCTAATTTCTTAACTGTGTTCATGCAATCATGAAGGAGCAGTATCATCTCTCAACCAAATGTGCCAATCACCAATGAAGGTTATTTCCAACATCTCCTCTAAGAACTAACAAACCTTCATATATACATTTCAGTAACAATATTTGAATTAATTACATGGTCCCTTTGATAGTATGGATTTCTTTTAGGGGTATGTCAAGGTATAGATTAAAGTTATCTTGAGGTGCCTGGTTTACTTAGTCAGGTAAGCATCCGACTCTTGATTTTGGCCTCAGGTCATGATCTCAGGGCTATGAGATTGAGTCCCACTTCAGGCTTGGCATGGAGCCTGCTTTAGATTTTCTCTCTCCCTCTCCCTCAGCCCTTTCCCTCCCACTGGCATGTGTGTTCTCTTTCTTTAAAAAAAAAAAAAAAAAAAAAAA
>NW_019154094.1:36698961-36773740 GCF_002288905.1 Enhydra lutris kenyoni | reverse complement strand
GCTCTCCTTGGTATTGAAACTGCACTCCTTGGTAGGTGAACTTGGTGTTGGCTGGGCTTCTTGTTGATCTTCTGGGGTAGGGGCCTGTTGTAGTGATTCTCAAGTGTCTTTGCCCCAGGCGGAGTTGCACCGCCCTTACCAGGGGCCGGGCTGAGTAATCCACTCGGGTTTGCTTTCAGGAGCTTTTGTTCCCTGAGCGCTTTCCGTAGAGTTCCGGAGGGCAGGAATGAAGATGGCGGCCTCCCAGTCTCCGGCACGGAGGAGCCGAGAGCCTGGGGCCCCACTCCTCAATGCGCCCTCAGAGAACAGCGCCGATTTACTCCCGACACCCTGCCTCCGGCCGCGCTCCGAGCTGACCAAGCCTGCGACTGGTTCAAGGTAACCCCGAGCTTAGCGCTTACTCCTCGGCTCTGTCTCTGTAGCCGGCTTCCACGTTCTAATACCTGCAAGCTCTGCGACACTCAGACACCCCCGATCCTTCTGTGACCCTGCGGGACCCGAGGCCACGCTGACCCTGCGTGGGCTTCACCCCAGTTAAGCCTCTGGAGCGATGTCCCTCAGCGGAACAGACTTTTAAAAGTCCCGATTTTGTGCTCCGTTGCTCCGCCGCTTGCCGGGAGCCGGCCCCTCCCCCCCGCGGTCTATCTTCCCGTCGCTTTGGATTCATTTCTCCGCCAGTCCTACCTTTCCGAAAGTGGTTGATTTTCTGTTTCTAGAGTTGCTGTTCTTCTTCTCTTTGATCTCCCGTTGGATTTGTAGGTGTTTGCAATCTTTAGATAAGCTAGCTAGCTGATCTCCCGCTACCTGAAGTAGTCTCAGCCTGCTACTTCTCCGCCATCTTGACACCTCCCCCCTACGTTGATGTAGTTTTTAAATTAATTTATTGGTATACAATATTACACATTCCTTTTAATAGTAAAGGAAACCCACTCAACTGTTTTCATATCTCATTAACCAGAATTTGAATACCTATTCCTTACCACCTCAGTTACCAGTAACAGTCACCCTGGAAACTAGAACAGAGGTCATATTATCTGAAACACCTACCCATAACAGAAGTGTAAATAAAGTGAAAATTTCAGTAGAAAAGAGGTGGAATAGCAAAGGTTATAAGAATGATAACCCACAGTAACGTTGCTCTGAAACTTTCCCTCACTGGAAAACTATCTTACCAGAGATGACTCAAATCCAGACATTCTCTCTACAAAAACATACATAAGAGTAAGTCTATCTGTGTACAAATGACAGCCATCTCACAAACTGCGGCAGAGAGGTGTGTAAGTGTGTTCAAGAGACAAGGTAGGAAAGACAGGTCACTGACAGACTACAAAGGAGCTTGGGGGCTAGTCTTTACACTTTAGGTGACTATACGAAAGCAAAAAGGCAGAACGTTCGAGAGCAAAGGATACTCAACTTGTTTATCAGTTGTGTAGACTGCAACAAGTCCTTTAAGTTTTCAGATCATCAGTTTTCTCATCTACAATCTGTCCTAACAGTAGCTGCCAACCCAAGATGCATGTAACTACTGTATGAACACACCAAGCTCAGTACTGGTAAGCACTCAGTTAATGTGCCCCTGATGAGTTAAATTGTCAATGGTTCTAAAATCAGCCATTAATGTTGGGTGGATAAAACCAGTGCAAAAATATGCTTGGGAAAGAGATTGGGAGCTAAGACTGCTATCCTTTCAGTAGAAATGCTCACCCAGGGCCTATGCTGAAGCCATCCTGAAAGAGGAAAGTGTGCCCAGATGTGCGGTGTGCCCAGGTGCTGGGTAAATGTGAGGATGGGTAGTGACAGGCCTTTCTTGTTAGTCACTGAATACAATACAGTGAGGTATAACTAAGCTAACAGTCATTTTCAAATGGTTCCCTACGCAGTATGACAGATTAATGGGCTAAAGAAATGCCCATTTCAAAGGCTTGATTTACACACAGAAAGAACTAACTTTATATTTGAAACAAATTTTTTGCATATACAGCAGCTAAAAAAAAAAATCATCAAACCACATATAACCCTTCTTTTTAAAAGTCATCCTAGTGTGGTGCCTAGCTGGCTCAGCTGGTAGAGCATGCGATTCTTGATTCTTGAGTCATGTGTTTGAGCCTCATGTTGGGTGTAGAATCTACTTAAGAAGAAATAAAAAATAAAATATTTTTTAAAACAACATGTTTAAAAAATGAGAAACAAATTCATCTTGGCATATCTCCCTGTGAATCCTCTTACTTAAGAGTTTGCCAAGGCGGGTTTTTCTATTAAAAAATCTAGTAAATAGGGGTATATCATCAAAACAACAAAAAGATCTTAATTACAGTTATCCAAACAAGGCCACTATAATTCTCTATTTATTGCAACAAGAGAAATGCTCAGAAGACAATCAATAAATTATGTCTTCCTTTTAGAAAATTCTAGACAATTCACTATGTTTTCCAATACACTATTTGGAAGGCAGTTTCTGATTCAGGCTAATCAGACTGTCTTCTGATGAAATTTCAGACAAGACTGAACTCCAAATTCCATACTTAGAAAACATTTGGGGTCAATGCATTTCCGTGCTGGTAGAACAGTACAAAAATACAGCCTGTGGGAAAAAGCAGCTGGCTCTACAACAGTTCAACAAGCTGCATAAAACTGAAATTAAGCAGTTTAGGATTTTGTTGAATAACTTTTGCCTTTCATTTTCTACCCAATTTAAGGAGGACCAATAATCTTACTTGTTGGCATGGGGGGGAAAACAACAAATGGCACTAAGTTATCAAAGATTTAACACACTCATGTTCTATTAACATAATTAGAAGCATATAAACATAGGCTTTTTTCAGTTTTTTGATCTTATATTACCTTATGCCCAAGAGCCCTTCCTCCATCTGACTAGATAAGGTTAACATCAGTACTCCTTGCTTCAAGGAAGGGAAGGACAAAGAGCAACAAAATCTCTCTTCTAAGCTTTGCCTTTTCAGAGTTGAGGTTCTCACAAGGACCATGGATTGGAGAACACATATAATGAGTCAGAGCAAGGCTTCTGGCCTCCCACAGATAATTGATGATTCTCTAGCTATAGGGGGCTAGGAGAGAATGTACAAGGGAGAGAGGAAAGCCAAGAAGCAAAGAAGGTCTATGTCATTTAGGCTGAGCCTCAGGGACAGGGGGGAAATATTCCCAACATGTATAAGGAATATTTTATAGATGATACAATATATGTTTTTCTGTGTTTATGAATACCAATGTCTAGCCATTACAGCCATAAAGCAACCATTACGGAAATCAAGAGATTTTTGTAGTCTTTCAACTAGTTGGAGTGTCCCTGGATTTGGAGGACTGGAAGACAGAGAAAAGAGGAAGGTAACATAGACGCTGAAGTGTCCCCAAGACAGTTTTTGCATTTTGTCTCCCAAGAATGAGTCTCATTGTCTTTGACTAGCCAAGTCTAAAGACAACATAAACTCAGTGACTTTGGACGATTGGACTGAGAGATGAACAAATCTATGATTTTGTTATTTTCAGCATTTCTTTTTGTTTCTTATACTTGAGAGACACTATAGTACCATGATTAAAAGTCTGGAACTCTGGGTTAGTCCCGAGTTTACATTTATAATCTTCTACTAATTATATGATCTTAGGTAATGATTTAAACAACTTCCTTATCTGAAAAGTGATACCACTACTTTGCTTGGGAGAATTATGGGAGAGAATATAGTAAATGCACTGTGCCAGGCACACAGGGCTTATTAATAAATGGAAGCTACCCAATGTGCTGATTATACTTATAATTCTTATTGAAATACTTTGGAATCAATAAAATTGTAAATTAGTTTAGTCAAGTCAGAGCAGAAGATACAGCTAGAAAAAGTGCATGCAGAGTAGCTCAAATCCCAAATCTTTTACCTACAAGTTAAATTTGGTCCCAAGTTCAATTTACTGTGGTCTCATCTGTTCTGGGCAATGTAGCAAGAACAGAGGATGAATAAATCCTGGGGTCTGTCCTCCAGAGTTCACGCTGAAGTGGAAGGGTGAGAAACCTACACAGCATTAAAATAACTTTCTCTGTGTCTGTGCTAAAGGAAATGCTATTAAAAAGATAACAGTAAAGGAATAAGTAGCTGAGAGGAGAAAGGAATCAGTGTGAGCTAGAGTGCTCAGAGAAGACTTAGGGAAGATGGCAGACATGAGTTCAGCCATAAATGTATTGCAGACATTCTCAATGTGAAGAAGAGGGGAAAGACTGAGCATGGGAATTTTCTGGGCTATCTTGACATCTATCATTTACATGGTAGCAAGCCAGCAAGCATGCTGACTTTTAACTGCCAGCCCCTATGATTCTGTGCCTGGGGACTTCTTCTGCCATCACTACAGCCAGAAGCACTGGAAGATTAATACCCACCCCAAAGAAGCTCTCAACCTATCATGGTTGATAAATAAATAACCCAAATCTCTTGTCCCTCTACCTCCCAACATGTCCCCAGCACAATTACAGGCTAGTTGCCCACAGGGATAAGTGTGCTTTAGAAAAATCACCCTTTGTTGGCTTCCTTCTCTGCTCTGTCTCACTTCTCCACTCTCCTATGGTTGTTACTTGAAATCATTTTCTAAATAAACGACTTGTGTTTGAACCCTCGCATCAAGTCAAGCGAAGACTGGTAATGGAATAGAGTTCACAGTTCAGCACAATTCTTACGCACTTTCTATGTGTTTGCACTAGGCTACATGTTGTGGATTCAGAGATGAGTCAGAGACACTCCCTGACTATATGGAGTTTAAAAGTCTGGCTAGGGAAATATGAAGTACCCTACAAGTAAGGTGTGTTGGTGTTGACTATATTATAAGCTTCTTTGGGACTAGGATCATGATTGATTTAATTCAATAATTAGTATAATACACAGCATATGGCAGGTACTCAACTATTTACTGAACCAAAAAGCATGGAAATAACTATACAATGTATTTTAAATGTTCTCTAAGCCTTCAAGTACTTTACAAAAATCATCTCATTTAATCCTCACCAAAACGCTACTAGATAGGAATCATTTGCCCAATGAACAGAGTAGAAACTGAGGCTAAGAAAAGTTGTATCATCAGCTTTTAGGTCACCAAGCCAGGGTCTGACCCAATGCTACCCGAGCCCGCATTTATTGCCCTCAATAGCCACACTACCTATCCTGGCCCCTTCTCCCTAATGGCTGTATATGCAGTATGCAATTAGATAGAAATCCAAGAAGAGAAATCTGTCTTCACGTCATCAGGAGCTGGGCCAATGATGCAACCACAGTGTGGCTACTAATTTTCTTCAAAAATTCCCTGTACTCTGACAGTCAGGATACATGTTTCATTAGTTGTAATCCTGACTGGGATTGACGCAGCTACAAAGAAAGGAGACACTCATTCCCTCACATGATGACAGAAAAATAGAACCCAAGACACTGCATTGAGTGTCTGATTCCATTATCTCAATTTATGGATGACAAAGAAGTCCTAGAGAGGTCATGTGAATGTCCAAGCTCATAAGAGCTCTTTCGGTACCAGTCTCCTCTAATAGGGCAAGGCAGGCAACTTCTTCAGGTGAGAAAGGCAGATGCCTGCACTTTGGCTTCTAGTGACCACAAAGAAGATAATAAGATAGAGAATTCAGCCTCATGCATCATCTCAGGTAGTGCTTCTCAAACTACCCAGAGGGGACAGCCAGCAGTTTTTGTTTAATCCCCAACCCACTGCAGACCAATACTTCTGTAAATTCAGGAAGTATGAATTACTTGATGTTGCTCTAAACCTTTCTAAGCACTTACTCTCAATTTCTCTACTCATGTTATCATGGGTCAGTAACAGTTCATGCTTTGGCATTGGCCATCTGACTACATATACTTTGAGTAGCACAATACAGGGGGCCGGGAAAGACAGTGGGGATACACATAAGACAGCATACTAGCTCAGTTTTGCAAGATGTGGTTTGATTTCCCTCTTTTGTTCTTCAAATATAACCCTTCCATCATCAATGCTTCTCTGTGTCATCTTTGACCTCCCACTTCACAGGGGACTTTAAACTGTTTCTTGCATGCCCAGAATTCATTTCTCAGAATTTCCCATACTGCAATTTCCCCCTTACAATCCCCCAACAAAACTGATCCTGGTGCATATCTAAGCTAGGTGTGCTAGCCTAATTTTCTGTCAAAATAGGACACACGACAATCTTGAAGGAAGTTTCCAAAGTAGAGCAGTTACATCCTGTGGGGTGTGCAGAATGATCTACTGTGGAATATGTTAAGCAGATATAGTTTTTGTTTCTACTAACCTTTTCTCTCATCCTTTTAAAATGTCTACTTTTAAGATATTATTTATAATGCACATATATATCAGCACAGTCCATATAAGAAACAAACACTTGTACATGTCTATGTCATGGGTGCCAGCTCTTTTTTCTCCAGATGGCAGTGTTCAGTGAAAAATTTTTTTTTTCTTTTTAACTTTAATGTATCCAAGATTCACTGGAATACTCTGTTTAAAATATAAAATTCCCTATAGATTCTGGTTCATTGGGTCTGTGGCAGTACCTGGAATATTGATTTTTAAGAAGCATCTTCCTCCAACTCAAGTGATATTGACGTAACTGTCCCACGATCACCATGAAAAACACTCTGCGCATAAAAAAGGAAGACATTTTGTCAGAAGAAATTTATATAATTTTTGTGAGGTTTTAGTTGATGGCAATTTACGAGTAAGAACAGAGTGCTGATAATTCCTTTAACAGTGACATTTTAAAGTAATTAATTCCTACACTTGAAAACAAGGTCGCTGTCTTTAAAACTTGATGTTCATTAAGATTCCAAAAGTAGAAATTAAGGGAGAGAAAGTCATTTATTCTGGAAAATGCAAACATCAAAGAGAACATGCAGTTCTTTATGGATGAGTCCAAATGAATGTCATGTTGACTTGGAGAAAAACTATTAAAACGTGATACAAATGAAGAATCTGAAGCATGTTTTTTGGCAGGCGTGGAGCTCAGCTGACAGTAAACCAGGCCATTCCTGGCTCTCTCGTGATTTGGAAAAGGGGTTTATTTTCTAGGATGGGGCTTAGATTTGGAAGCCTCAGCTTTGGCAATGAAAACTGGAAGAAGAAATCCAACTAATGGTATGACATCCTAAAAGTTTGGCGGATGAGAATTCCTCCAAAAGGAAGGTCTAGCAAGAAGTAGCAGACACAGTAGTCAAGAAAGAGTGTTTCTACAACAGACAACAGGCCTTCAACCACTGGGCTGAGATTAGGGGGCATTCATGGACTCTTGATTGGAGTGGTAGGGACAAGGTAGCTTCTCCATACTCAGCTTCTCCATATTGAGATACAGGGGAGATTATCAAAGTAGGGCCTCCCATACAGCAAAGAAAGTCCCAGAGAGAAACTAAATTATAAACAAGGAAGAATCTCAGTTGCTTGAAATGGAAAATCCAATCAGAACAAAAAGACAGGTAACTTCATGCATATGAACCAGGATCCCTTGAAATGCTCTTTAAGAAATGTTCGTTAGGGTCCTATATCCCATGATGGCCCAGATTTCTCTATGGAAGTATATTTCATTGCTTTATTACATATGTATGTACCATTCATAGGGCTGCATGCTATACGAGGAGAAGGCCACAAAAGTCTCTGTCTCAGACCTCTTGCAGCGTCCATTTTGAGAGAGATTTAATCAAATAACCATACAAATGCAAAACTTCGTGTGTGTGTGTGTGTGTGTGTGTGTGTGTGTGTAGATATATCTGTATCTATTTCTACATCTATATCTATTATCTATCTATCTATCTATCTATCTTATGAAGTACTCCTGAAGGAGTAGATAAATGTGTATGTGATGGAGGGGATTCTAGTCAGGTGATTGATGGCTAAGCTAAGATCTAAGGGTGAACAGGAGTAAGCTGGGTGAAGATCAGAGGAAAGGCCATTCCAAGCAAAGGGAACAGCATATGCTAGGGCTCAAGAGTAGAATGGAAGCTTGCATGGCTGCAACATGGGGTATAAGAAGCCCAGTCCACAAAGTGGTTGAAGAAATTGGTTTTTGAACTTTATTCCAAGTGAAATGGGAAGACTTGGAAACATTTTAGGCAAAGGAAATAATAACAGGGAATTTGAGATTTGAAAATGTCCCTCTGGATTTAGTGCTGAGAACAGCTTAGAGAGAGGCACAGATGGATGAGAGTAATCAGATGGTTTTGAGAGGAGCCCTGATGCAGAATGATGGTGGTTTTGACTAAGGAAGTGGCAAAGAACATAAAACCATAAGACAAAATTGAAGGATAAACAGAACTTGTCCCAAGAAAGGAAGGACATCAAGCAGAAAATTACCCACATTAAATGTTTTTCTCAATAACTTATTATCTTAGCCAGATAATTTTTCATTTGAAGACAGTGTAAGCACAAATATATAATATATGGATGAATGGATGGATGGACGGATGGATGGATTAAACAGACAGACATTCAGATATCATGATGGGACAGATCCTATGCCAGGCTCAACTGAAGTGCTGCTGGTTGCATTATCCAAAAATTTCAGGGAAACAACAAAAAAAATGCTTTGTTAGGGAAAAAAATATTAACTTTTTGCTGAAAGAATTGAAATTCTTAATTTAAAATTTATCAGAAGTGTGGGGTTTCCAGATTGCATTGAAATAATTATTTTATGCATCTACTGAGTGTCCTGTAGTGGGCGTGCTATAGAGTGAAGGGGTGGAAAGCCAAAAATTAACATGGATTTCACATTAAAAAGGGAGGAGATGATGTATAACAGATAAATAGTCTCCATAATAGAAATCTACTCAGGTTTAATGTGTTCATTTCTGTTTGTCCTGAATTTTCCATTTGGATTGTCTCCTTCATTAAGTCAATGACAAGACATCTTCACCTTGGTGATTTCTCTCCAGCTGATTGTCTTTCTGGGCACACTGGATGAGCTTGAGTTCCTCAAGCACTGATGATCATGTTAGCCATCCAGGGCATACACCCCTAAAGCAAACTGCCTTCATTAACTCTTTGTCTTGAGAAGACATCAAAGTAAATGACTAATTAATTCCTTATTTGGTCTAATCTAAAACTTGAAAGTTTATCAAAAGATAGACCAATCTGTAAATGAAATGTGAGTTTTGGAAAGTTCAGCCTCCTTACCTTGTTCATTCATTCAACAAATGGTTATATGAGATGGACATTATGCCAGGACAAACAAGGATGATAAGGCAGTGCCCACATGGAGAAAGAGTGAAGTAAGATATTTGAACCATTAAAAAATGAGCAATTTAGCTAGTGATTTAAGTAGTAAAGATGGACCTTAAGGATAAACCTATAAGACCTCTCCTGAAGGGCAAATCTGATGACTTACAATTTAGTAGAATTGACCAAGCTGTCACTTGACAGGGAGGATACATGTTTAAATAAAATAAAACTTATAATGACACACAGACAATAAGAAGGTAAACTGATCAACATTTCTTAAGTCATCCATTTGTTTCGTTATTCACTGAAAACTTATTAATAATAGCTACTTGGTGCTGACCATTGGAGGATATACTAGGATAGCCTTTGAACAGAATAGTCATTGTCGGGGGGAGAAAAACAAACATTAAATAATCTTACAAATAACTATGTAATTTCAAAGGTGTTAAGGTCCATAAAGGAAAGTGCAGTGTGTTCCAACAGGATGGCGGCCAGATGGAAAGGGGAGGCAAATAGTAGGACAAGTAGGAAGAAGGGGGTGGAGACTAACAGAAGATAGAGCATACAAAGAGACCCTGAGAAGAAAGAGTGACAGGGAGAAGATCCAGAAGGTAAAGTATAGTCAAGATGAAGATAGTCATAAGGTGAAGACACAGAAAAAGGTAAGAGCAAGAGTATAAGCCTTGCAGACAAGGCTAGAGATTTTGAATTTTTATCAGGAGAACAAAAGAAAGCTAATAAAGAGTGTAAGTAATTTCATAACACTACGTACATATTTCTAGCTCATACCTACTAAAAGATCATTAGAAGACAAAAAAGGGAATACTGTAAACATTCTAATGGGAGTAAATTAAAACTATATCAGAGCAATTATATTTAATAATTTGCTTATGGGAAAATAAATTACAAATCAGATTTTACTGGCCATTTTCTATCATCCTGATCTACTGCTTTCTACAAATGCAGTACTATCGGTCAAATCAAAAGTTTGAACAGCCTAAAAGTCAAAAACATAAGAAACAACATGTATTGGTGAGGATGTACAGAAAAAGGAACCTTCACACACTCTTGGTGGAAATACAAACTGGTACAGGCACTTTGGAGAAGAGTATGGATGAAGGGTCCTCAAAAAGTTAAAAATAGAATTACCAAATGATCCAGCAGTTCCACTACTGATGTTTTCCCAAAGAATACAAAAACAATCATGTGAAAAGATGTATGTACCCCTATGTTTATTGCAGCATTATTTATAATAGCCAAGATATGGAAGCAACCTAAGTGTCTGACAGTAGATGAACAGATAAAGAACCTGTGGGGTGTGTGTGTGTGTGTGTCCGTCCGTCCATACAGTGGAATGTCACTCAGCCATAAAAAAGAATGAAATCTTGCCATTTGCCACAATATGGATAGATATAGGATATAATGCTAAGGGTAATAAATCAGTCAGAGAAAGAAAAATACCATAGGACTTCACTCACCTGTGGAATATAAGAAACAAAGCAAATAAAGGGAAAAAGAGACAAACCAAAAACCGGATTCTCAACTATAGAGAACATTCTGATGGAGGCAATAGGGTGGGGAATAGCTGAAATAGGTCAAGGGGGTTAAGAGTACACTTGTTATGAGCACTGAGTAATGTACAGAATTACTGAATTGGTATATTATAAACTTGAAACTACTACAACAAGGTATGTTAACTATACTACAATTACTTTTTAAAAAATTTGAACAGCCCTGTTTGTAGCAAAGACTTTAAGCTCATTCAATTCATGTTAGTGCCTTTGAAAGACTATGGCCAGAGTATTCCTGAAAATAAGTAAAATAGCTTGATAAAGTACAGCTATGTCTTTCTTCTTGAGGAGGGCTTTCCTTCAAACTTCCAATACACAATGTGTAAAGAATTCTACTTATATACCTCTTGTATCCTAATAATTGGGTTTTTCTAGTGGAGAACAGATTTTGGAAGACTAAACATGTGATCAGAAAATTTGCACTTACTGCTCATAGAGAACACTTAAACATTTTAACTTGGCCAAAGAGAAGAAATAATTTTACTTTTCATTAAGCTTGTTTGAGGGGAAATATAAAATTCTCAGCCTCAAAACTGCTTTTCATTTCCCCCAACACACCTTACCCTTGCCAACTTGTTTTACAATAATTGCAGCTTTTTGAATGGTTTTTCAATAGCACTCAAAGATTCGTTTTCCTATGAGCATTCATATTACAGTAGTTGAAAAACAACATTAGTTTGGATGGGTCTGAACATAAACAAGCCTGTGGTATAGAAATAGCATTAATTTTCTTTAATCCCCAGAAGGCAGACAACCATTTTCATGAAATTCCCACATGCACAATTTTCCAAGTTCTTTGGATTAAGATCATTATCCTATAAAAAACACACCCTCACTGTCCATTGCTATATAATTAAAGAACAACTTCTTCCAACCACACTTCCCCGACATAACACTTAGCTGAAGCTGTTGGTATCTTGCCCACATCCTCTTGACACCTACTCTTCCCAAACTTATGGACAGCTTCTAAATTCATGAGGCCATAACTCTAAGCCTGAGGGCTTTCCTTGGCTGTAGAAGGATGCTCACACTTTACGGGGAGCAGACAGAAGATCTGGGAAGTATATGACTCCAGGAAAGGCCTTCAACCAAGGACACACAGGAGTTGAGGGCATCCTTACCATTCACACGGAACAACTCTTGAGATGCAATCTACACAATGTCCCAGAGGACCAACAGCAATAACCCACTCATTAATTGACCTTGAAGTAGCTTCCTTCCCATGCCTGCCTCACTTCACCACTCCCTTAATTGTGCTTCCTGGGTTACCCCACAATTAAACTCCTTAATTTTACTGTTTCCAATCTTAGGTTCTATGAATTGCCCTGAGGCACATACATTTGCTAAATATGTTCCAAGGTATCATTTTTATTCCAAAACTGTGTTTAGTTTTTATGCAAAAAATTATGACCTTTACATTTTCATAAGTAATGACCTTGGGTCCCTGAGTGGCTCAGTTAACTGTCTTGACTCTTGGTTTTGGTTCAGGTCATAATTTCAGGGTGCTGATATCAAGCCCCATGTCAGACTCCTTGCTCAGCAGAGACTCTTTCTGAGATTTTCTCCCTCTCCCTCTGTCCTTCCCCCATTCACATTCCCTCTCTCAAACAGGTAAATCTTTAAAAATTTTTTTCACAGGTAATGATCTCAAATTCAGGAAATGCCTAAATATTTTTTGGATGCCAACAATGAGTGCCAGGTCCTGGGAAAAAAATTGTGAAAAAGGTACCCAGCTACTGCCTTCATCAAGAGTATATCCTCAACCCAATGATAATGAATCTTAGATTTCTTTTCTAACGGTTTTTAAAAATGGGGAAAGGTCCCCCATTGTGCCCTCTAAGAGTACACTTTAAGGTCTTATATCCTTCCATGAAAGACTAAACCAGTAGTAACTACCCTTATTTGGTATTATAAAGCCTAATAAAAATCTAATGATATTCTTTCAGAAAAATCCACATACACAGATGCATATACATGGAACATAAAATTCCAGAGATCTCTGTCTTCTAAAAACTTTCAGAGATCTCTGCACCCAGGTAAAAATCCATGCTGTAGACCAAGGCTATCCAATGGAAATACAACCCAAGGCACATAAAAAATCTTAATTTTCAAGTAGTCACATTTTAAAGAAGCAGAAAAGAAAGAGATGAAATTAAGCCAGTATGTCCCAGTATTTAACCCACTATGTCCAAACTATTATGACCTAATTGTAATCAATATAAAAATTATTAATAAGCTATTTTTACATTTTTTTTTTAGTTCTAAGCTTCAAATTCCAGTATGTATTTGACACAGCACATTTCAATTCAGAAAAGCCAAGTGCTCAGTAACCACGTAGACCTACAGGCTACCATATTGGTCAATGCAGCTCTAAAGTAAGAAGTAACGGAAGTTTGTTTTCCTGATCTTCCTCTTTTCCCTTTATATGGTCCTTCTGTCCTTAGAGCATCATCTCACTATGGAATACTTTGCAACTCCTCACCCCATCTCAAGTTAAAATTATCTATTGTCTTTCCCTTTCCTGATGTAAAATGCTTCTAGCTAGCTCTCTTGTTGATAACTTGAAGACCCATTCATGCATTAGGGCTGAGTTGACGAGTTTTAGGATAGGAAATGCAAATGATCGTCCATTGAAATATCAACTCTGACCATGATCTCATTTCCAGAGTTGAGAAAGGCTCTGAGATTGCATTTAGACTCAGTGGGAGGGAATGTTATGATCAACAGCTATACTGTCCACTGGTATACAAGTGGGTGAGTAGCATATGAGTTATATATTTCCTTATAAGAGATATTTATAATGTATCAGATGTTTCTTTAGATAACCTTTAAAAAGTAGTCTTCAATGGAGAAATTTCAGGCATGTGCACTTAGCCATCACTGTGTGCTTTAATTTCTACAATGTTTTAAGAATTTTGTAGAATATGCAACATGTTAAAATATATCAATATGGATATAACCATAGATATAGCATCTTCAGAAGGAGAATAAGCCAATTTACAACACAAATTAGAAAAGTATTTTGGGAAGAAAAAAAGAAGCTGAAAAAAATTCTATGGCCAAGTTTTTGTGCTAGCAAGAATCAGCAATGCCACTGGGAACTATCTTCTGACCACCTTTTTTTGGGCTGTTACTGATGTGGGCCTCATCCATCCACCTGTTCTTTGATTTTCATGACAACTTCATCAAATAGATTGGAGAGGAGAAATAGCTCTGTGGGCAGATGAAGACCCTGTAGGATATGAAAGTGATTGGGACTCCCAATCAGAAGAGTATTTGTGACCTCTGGGGACATTCCTTTCATTTTTTTTCTGCCAACACTTCTATCACAGTCTCTTTTCCAGAAAGGCAGATACCAACTGCCTATGGGGAGTTATCCTGTTCACTATGTGTCTAGAGTTCGAAACCTCCAAGTGGCCTTTTGTTCTCAAGAGCAGAATGAGGTACTTAACTGGTTCCATGGTAATTAAATTCCACTTATGTTTTCCCTTTCATGTGCTAAGGAGATATATCCAGGCCTCTTCCCCTGCCCTTTACAAATTAAATAAATGAATTTTCTCTTTTACTGTATTTTTAAGTTCTTTCCTGAGGTTGGGCCAATGAAAAACAGGTGGAAAGAAATTCTTTGAGGTTAAAAGACTAGAAACATTTACTTCCTGCTGAGCTAACTATATGCCATTCAACATAA
This sequence comes from Enhydra lutris kenyoni, assembly GCF_002288905.1. NCBI lineage: Eukaryota > Metazoa > Chordata > Mammalia > Carnivora > Mustelidae > Enhydra > Enhydra lutris. The sequence goes on along the minus strand of NW_019154094.1, from coordinate 36,759,286 downwards.
CAGAGAAGCAATCAGAAACCAGATGTCAGCTGGGTTCATCCAGACCTCTACAATTGAAATAAAATTAGTTGGAGCTCCATGTAATGAGTAATGGGACACCTGTCTACTGTCTATAATGCTCTGGAAATTTGGGAGGTGGTGTGTATATCTCTACTAATCACCTCTGGCTGCAAATTCCTGATTCCAAGAAATTAATTTATAGATTTCTTTACTGCAGTATTTTTAAGATTTTATTTATTCATTTGACAGGCAGAGATCACAAGTAGGCAGAGAGGTAGGCAGAGAGAGGGGGGAAGCAGGCTCCCCGCCAAGCAGAGAGCCCAATGCAGGGCTCCATCCCAGAACCCTGAGATCATGACCTGAGCCTAAGGCAGAGGCTTAACCCACTGAGCCACCCAGGCGCCCCTACTGCAGTATTTTTAATCCAAGACTCTCCATAATGGATATAACCCACTATTTCCTTTACTCCCCCCAATTCCACTAGCACTGGACTACATATACAGCAGACAAAGGATGTTAAGGCAACAGGAGGAAGACACAGGTTTGTTTTACAGAAAATACCTTAGAACTGCATGCATGACATCCCTGTTTGGCAGAATATGGTACAAAACTCCAGCAGGGATTTTGTTTGATCCTCTGTATTGTTTTGTCCCATCTCTTTTTCTCCATCTTCCGGATCTCTCCTTTGCTCTATGTTCCATCATTTAAGTATCCATAAGTTTATTATACAGGATCAGCTAGTCCTCCTACATCCCGGTGAAACATCTGATCAGTCTATCATTTATCTCTCTATAAACAGGTGAAATTCCCTCCTGGTCTCCACGGTTTAAGTAACAGAAAATTGAATTTATTTTCACCTAGCCTTTGAAGAGGTTCCCCAGGAGCAAATTTTGGGATGAGGATTTATGGGCAAGTAAATTCTTAATAAATAATCTCCAGGGAAAATAAATAAAGAGTTGCCAGAGGAGCCTGGCAAGCATGATAGGAAGGGGAAGAAGCCAAACAAAAGTGAGATCTCATGCAGAATCTCTCAAAGGCAATGTTCATCCTGACCACCCCCCCCCCTCCTCAGGAAACATGGAATTGTGAACTGTACCTGACAGTTGTCCTCACCAGGGAGCACCCTGGGTCACTGGCTAAGCGCCACCCAGGCAGCTCCCAGGGATATGAGTGCAGACTGGCTCAAGGAGCCTCAGGAAAGACTTCCAAAGATAAGCTGTGGGTGCTAGTTGTTGGAACCAAAATCATATGGCAAATAGTATGTAGATATGTTAAACAGGAATCCAGTGGCATCTAAATAGAATAATGTACCTGACACCCTGCTTCCTAAGAAATTTTTAAGCAGTTGGAATTTTCTTCATATTTCTTTCCTCCATGTTTTCAACACATTGTATTACACAGTATCCCACACTCCCTTTGTCTTTCCAGAAAAATTTACTAATCTAATGTCATGTAACCTCATTATCTGCATGTGTCCGAAGCAACAGGTACCTAATTTGATCTTCAAGCCCATATACCTGGATATTAACTTGTGGCACATCCAGGTAACATTCATACTTTGATTAATGCCTATCTTAAATATTGTAGTCTAAGGAAATGTTCCACTAGAAGGGTGTCAAATTATACACAATGTAGTACAAAACAGAAGAGTAGTCTTGCATAGGTAGACTCTTCTAATAAAATAATTGAATCCTTTATGCCCATAGCTAATCCTTATTAGAGGTAGAAAAATTAGTAATAACCACTTATCATGGCTCACTATATGCCAAGCACAATGCTAAGATAAAGGTTTCATTTAATCCTCACAAAAGCCCTATGAGGTATTCGCTATCCCCATTTTATGGAGTTTGAGGGAAACTGTGGCTTGAAAAGTTGAAAGAGCTTGTCAAATAGCTAAAAACTAGCAGACTTAGCATTCAAACCCCCCAAAAGGTAAAATAAAGATTTTTCTCTTCACAATGCTATCTTGCCCTCAGCAGATAACTTATGTTACTCTCAAAACCACAGAACAAATCAATAACCAGATGTTACAGGTAATAGAAGCCAAAGTTTGGCACTGTAAGGTGTTCATGGAAACTCTAATGGACAACTCAAATTTGAGCTCTTTAATTAAAAATAAATGTGTGTCTGTGTTGTGCATTGCTCTCTCACTCCCTTGCTCTCTCACTCTCTCACACAGGTATCCCTACTCTTTACCTTCATCCCATGGGAATGCAAGATTAACTCAGATAGAAGACTTAAGTTCAAAATAACCTTCTGAAGAACACTTTGTAGGCCCCTAGTCCTCTAAACTAAGAGAAACTGAAGAAAAGGAGAAAACAATATCCAACTTCTCCTTATTTTTCAAAAATCTGAATCAATGAAGAGCTGTATCTCTGCAACTTACAGAAAACTGTGTGAGTACTTGCACGTTTTAAGTATCTCTCCACTGTATAAATTTTCAGAACACAGCATTTCTCAAAAAAAATAAGTCCATAAAATATTATAAAGCACAGAAGAATTGAGATGTAATGTTTGTTGCTTCTGGGCAATTGACAGCTGCAAAATGATATGTAGAAAATGAAAAATGACCTCCAGAGCCTTCTGAAATGATACCACAATGATGTTTAATAAAAATTGCATCAATGTTAAAGTGATTATTGCTAGTTGACCTTTTACCTCAAACTGCACTATTTTTAATAATGTTTAAAACATTTCAAAGGAAGCATTACAATATATTTTATTTTATGGCTTTTAATAGTTTTCATGAAAACCTTTCATTTTGATGAATAGCAAAAGAAGAAAATACAGAGCATGATTCTAGATATTTTAATGGCACCTCCATCTGCATGAGCTATGAGCCACAGAATTATGCAGTTGGAGGTTGTTGCTCATCCATTAGAATCTTGTGATTAAGCAACCAAAAATAAACGTGAAAAGAGACTTGATGATTTGTAAGATCTATGGAAATAGCTGTTGTAACTCAACTTCTTCTACATGAGCAAAAACTTCTGATTTCGTAAAGCTAATTAGGACCTCTCTAATATTTGCTTTCTAGAAAGAAAATATAACCTGATTTCTAAAACACTAAGGGAGATATACATGGTCATGTTCCTTAATCGTAAACGTAGAAAACTATAAAGGTCTAAAAGGATGTGTGTATTAGGGGATGAGGAACAGAGAAGGAGAGTAGATTTAGACCTTCTTGTATTTAACAAACGGGAGCTGGGATTTTCCCAACAACTATATCCATCTATGTTCCAGGTACTCTGATTGCATAACATATTTCTCTCAAATGGTACCATGTTATACAGCAACAATTTACGATGCTCATGAATTCTGTAGATCAGGAGTTCAGGCAGGAAACAAGGAGAATGACTGCCTCCGTTCCATCTGCCTCAAGCGGATGACTTTAGGCTGAGAGGCAGAAGTCAGCAATTTTTTCTGTGAAGAGGCAGATAGTGTTTTCAGTTTTGTGGGCCATAAATACACTCTCTGTCATGACTACTCAATTCTGCTGCTGTAAAGTAGAAGCAGCAATTAGTAATACATAAATGAAAGCATGTGACTGTGTCCGAATAAAACTTTATTTACAAAAACAGGTGGCTGGATTTGGCTCCCTGAGATCCCTGAAGGCTCACTGACTTGCATGTCAGGAGACTGATGAGAGCTGTCAGCTGGGGGGATAGGGGGCGTCTCAGGTCTCCTCCATGTGAATCACTTCATGTAGTTATCTTCATGAATTATCTGGGATGATTTCAGCATGGCAAAAGAAGCATGGAGGCTGGGGGTCCAAGGATGTAAAGACTGAGCGAAAGAAGGAGAGAGGGTGAACCACATGGAAGCCATATCACAGGCATCCCGGGGCATGATTTTCACTGCATTCTATTCATTGAAACAATCACAAAGTCCAACCCAGGTTCAAGGAGAGGGGAAATAAGGGACCCTTCTCTTGATGGTGAGTGCCAAATTTTGAGAAGGGTGTGTGGGACTGGAAAAATTGCTCTGGCCATTTGGGGGAAGTATAAACTTCCACTATTTCAATCAACATACATACCAATAAATATATCTGCTGAGTCCTACACTGAACAATTGGTGAAGAAGTGTCAGTACCTTCCTTGAAAAAAGACCAAAAAAGGATGAAAATACAGCTCTCAAACAGATTGGCAAAGATAATATAATGTATGAGATTACTGAGATATGAACCAAAAACAAAACATGAAGGAAGTACAAAAATTAAAAATGCTGCTACACAGCTTTACGTTGCAACATTTATCTGGGTCTAAAACAGAGGTCAGCCAACTACAGCTCATAGGCCAAATCTGGCCCATGGACCATTGCATTAATAAAGATTTATTGGCACACAGACATTATCCTTCATTTAAGTGTTGCCTCTGACTGCTTTTGCACTACAACATCAAAGGTAAGTAGATGCAACACAGACTCGCTTCCAAAGCTGAAAATATTATCTAGCCCATTAGAGAAAAAGTTTCCAACCACTGATCTGGAAGTTTAAGCAGGACACAGAGGGGAAGGGAAAAGAGGAAGAAACATGTACAACGGTGGAAAGTCCTGCAAAAGGCCAAGGCTCACTCAAATGACATTTCCTGAGTTAACTATGTCAACTGAGAACTATTCAAGGAGTTCTTCAATATTCCATCATGTTACTTATGGCAGGGGTAATGAACATTTATAACCTTGTGGGACACCTTACGTATGCATAAGGATTCAGAGATCCCTAGAAATTCAGGAAAAAAAATGCTTAATTATATCGACCAGAGGTACAGAAAGGAAATCAAAATCCACTAGCACATCTGCTATATAAATGCCATCTTAAACATACATCTTCTGAAGGGTTCAGATCTGATCTGAAAGGTGCTGATCTCAGGTGGGAACAAAATCACATTTCCCCTATCTATTCCCGTTGTTTTTTGATACTTTTCTCTCCCACCTCTACCTTCCTTCCTTGCAAACAGCATGAATTATGGAATCAGAATACACAGGTTTTAATTCTAGCTTTCCTATGAACTATAGTACAATCTTGGGTGAGATACCAAATTTCTCTATGTCTCAATTTTTTCTTCTCTAAATGAGAAAAATAACAGGATATTCTCTAGGTATTAAGCATTCAAGTTGTAGTGCCCAGCTTTACACAAGCATGAAATAAATGTAGCTTTTCCCCCACTACACTGAAGCCCTTTGTCCTCATCAACTGCACAAAGTCTAGCAGAACAGGGATTTTTTTTTTCTTTCAAATGAAAAGAAAGGCAGTCAGATTAATAACTCAATGAATTTTTCCTTTTCCATTTACTAAAACATGAATGACCTCTCTACTAAGCCTTGCCAGTTTACAGCCTGCACTGCCCACTTAGGCTCTTCATGGCGCTAATACTCCCATGCTCTGAAATTAATAGAAATGTTTTCGTATGAACTACAGCACCTGCCTTCTCTCTGACCCTGTCTCACATCATGCCCACCTTGACGCACTTCACTCCACTGCCTGAGCCTTCCCTCAGTTCCTCCAACTCATGCTCTACCCTTTGTTCTGCTTCCTCTGTTCCTCTGTATTCACCAATTTGACCCGCAAACTCACTCTTCAAGACTCAATGCAAATAGCCCTCCCTCAAACCTGCCTTCCCTGACCTCCTCCCACACCAAGTGAGGTAATAGCCCCTCTTGCCTTTTCTCACAGAACCCAGGATTTTGCTTCATTACATTTAACCAAATGTACTTTTGTCATGTATTTATATGTGTGTTTAATTAATGCTTGTCTCACTCACTAGACCAGGAACTGACAAACTTCAGCCAGTGTCTAAATCCGACCAAAAGCCTGCTTTTCCACAGCACATGAGCTAAGACTGTTTACATTTTGAATGGTTATGTAAGTATCTGCATATCCTTGATTTGCCTCTTGACTCACAAAATCTGGTCCTTTGCAGAAAAAGTCTGTTGACCTTGCACTAGACAATACCTCTCTCTTAAAAATTTCTATTTGTCAGACATCTGGCACAGTGCCTCTCATGGAAGAAAAACAGATTAGACAGATGAGTAAATAACCAGTTAAAGATAATTAAAGTTTTTACAAGTTTTCATTTTGAGCACACTATGTGTGCAGGACATTATTTGCTGAAGAAACACTGATTATGTGAACAGAGAACAATTTTAAACCAAACCATCACTGATTGGTACCATCTCTGAAATAACATACCTTGCTAATTATGAAAGATAAATCTATAAATGTTGAGGAGAATGAGCTCTATGCCTCTGCTCTTATGGTTTTTAAACCTCTGCCTCCTACTGAAATGCCTTGTCCCTCCCTCTACCAAAGTTTCACTCATTCTTCAAGACCAACCTCAGCCCCCAACTTTCCCAAAGCCTCTAATCTGGATTTGGATGACTGAGGTCATACACAGTCTTTTCAGATCCCTTAAGACCACCGTTTTTAAAACGGTGTTTCAGAGTTGCCGCCATCATCATCATCTGAGATGTGCTCAGAAATATATAGGGGGCTCCAAACCAAGTATCATTGAATTACAAATTCCAAGGAGTGGGGTGCAGGACAACAATCTGTGACATAACAAGCTGTCCAGGTGACTCTGCCTGTAGGCAGTAACTCCTAATCATAGTTACATATTATGATCACCTTGACACTTCAAAATTATACCCAAGTCCTCAAAAAAGAATTTGATTTAAAAGGATTGGGGAGAGTCCAGCTAGGATTTTTTTTTTAAGATTTTATTTATTTATTTGAGAGAGCGAGCGAGTGTGAGAGAGAAAGCGCAAGCAGGGGGAGTTGCAGATGGAGGAGAAGCAGGCTAAGCACTGAGCAGAGAGCTGGATGCAGGGCTCATCCCAGAACCCTGAGATCATGACCTGAGCCAAAAGCAGACGCTTAACCAATTGAGCCACCCGGGCACTCCCCTCCCACCTATGATTATTTTTAAATACATACATGTATGCATATATACATACAACATACAAACATCCATTCTGGGGTCCTTCTAATGAGCAAAGGAAGCTGAGAACTATTCTTACACATTCACAGTAGAAATCACTTACTAATTTTTACTAAAATAGTCAATAGTTCAGCAGCCTTTCCGTAGAATAATACTTTTTATAGGCATATTAGTAAATGAAATAAAGAAACAAAAATACTGACTAGTATCATATGACTATATCATAAACAAAAGAAGAGAAAGAACAGCAACAATGCCCAAGAGACAAACTAGAGTAAGTCTTCAGGATTGAATTAGGGCCTGAACTCTGCAAGCTAGAATTTGCCTGATTCAAATTCATCTAAAACTGGATGCATTCACAACTCACCAGGAATCAGAAAAGGAACAGTATTCAGCTTAGGTAATTGTGACTTCAATAATTTAAAGAAAAAATTGGGGCGCCTGGGTGGCTCAGTGGGTTAAAGCCTCTGCCTTCGGCTCAGGTCATGATTCCAGGGTCCTGGGATCGAGCCCCGCATTGGTCTCTGTGCTCCTGGGGGAGCCTGCTTCCCTCTCTCTCTCTGCCCACCTCTCTGCCTACTTGTGATCTCTGACTGTCAAATAAATAAATAAAATCTTTTAAAAAAATAAATAAATAAAAATGAATAAAGGAAAACAATATCACTGATACATAGCTGCCATTTTCATGACTACATTTGTCCCACATGGTATTATCGTCACTTGTTCCAACTTCCTAAAGTATTGGTTTTATAAGCATCCTCTTCCTTAGGATGGAAATGTTTGCTTTTGAAAATATAACATTGCCTCAGAATTTCTTGACAGACTAGGCAATATATTTGCCAGGAAAACCATCATTTTAATTATTCATCATAATGGACATAACTGTAAAGAATACAAAAATGGCAGGAGTTTTTTTGGACTTGACAGATATTCTCTCTTCCCTAGATGAGATCAAATCAAACAGTATTTTTAAGTTAATCCAAGATTTGAGGGGAGGGGTGAGGAGGGAGAGCAATGGAGTATCACCTTTCAGAGAAGTGGTAATGGGCAACAATGCATTAGGTTTAGCTTACTGTAGTCACATAAGAGAGTTTTCCCTTCCAAGTGGTATACTTCCATCATCAAAGGAATAATTAACCTTTAAATTAACACTGCTGTTTAAAAAATGAACCAGGACAACTCAGAGAGGAAGTAGTGCACAGCTAGAATGTCCTCCTGAGGGGTAACAGAATTTGGCCAAGTCTTCTAGTGTAGTTCCTCCCCAGCACTTTGTCTTCGGACAGAAGACCTTCAATGACAAGATCCATCACCTTTGTCCGTGCAATCTCTAAAAATACCACTCTTGCTCCTAGCCCTGATCTCTTTTGATCAGTTTTTCCTCCCCAGAGAGCCTTTTCTCAACCAGTGTACATGAAGACTTCTCAAACTGTGGTGATAGACCAGATTTTTCTTTCTTTATTTTATTAAATCCATCATAGATCAATTTTTATTCATCTATGAACAGTTAGTTCCCTGACAAGTCATGTCTAGCATCATTCTATCCCTTTTTTTCTGATCTCCTCAACTGGTTTATAATAACTAGTTTATAATAACTAGTAAAAATTAACTATTAGAAAAATCATATTTTAAAAAAACCATATCAGATGTTCAATTTTTCTAAAATGACATCAACAGACATAAAATGACTTAACCAAACTGCTACAAAATTTCTTTCACGTTACTTTCAGTATCTGAGCTTTTCTCTGTGCTGACTAGTAAAATACAGTTTGTGAACCAAGACCAATTGGTCAATCACATTTTGAGGGTCTATGTTTAGATAATCCAAGTCTTTTCTTCTATTTTTCCCTACAGTCTACAGCAAACATCTTGGTAACTTCTCACACAGTTATTTGATCTCCTGAATAGGTCTTATAATTTAACTATAGGAAAACTCTCTCTCTCTCTCTCTCTCTCTTAAGATTTTTATTTATTTATTTGACAGAGAGATAACACAAGGAAGCAGAGTGGCAGGCGGAGGGAGAGAGAGAAGCAGGCTCTCCGCTGAGCGGGGAGCCTGATACGGGGTTCGATCCCAGGACCCTGGAATCATGACCTGAGCCAAAGGCAGGCACTTAACCAAGTGAGCCACTCAGGCACCCCTTAACTATAGGAAAACTCTTAAAAATAAAGTCAGAGAAGTTTTAGTCAAAGGATTCATTATCAGGTCTCCTCAACTTTAGCAATCCAAACAAAAGAAAACAAAACAACTTCCTCTCCAATGTGTTGACCAAACTCAGAAATATGTATGTCCCACAGTAGGTAAAAAGGAATGATTCATACTCTGATTCAATAAACATCTTTTCTATTGTTCCCCAAAGAAAGTTCTGAGAACACAAGCCCCACAAGATGTTGCATGCAAACATAGTTTGAGTATCCTTTCAGAAACAGTCACTGTTCACAAAGTACTAGGTATGAGGAATTCGCAAAGATGATGAATCATTCTTTACGTTCCAGCTGTAATGATATTTCTGTTAGTCAAGTTTCCCCAGAGAAACAGAACCACCAGGATGGGTATAGGTAGAGAGATTTATTGTAAGGAATTGGCGCATCGAACTAGGGTGGCTGGCAAATCCGAAATCTACAGGGTGGGCTGGCAGTTTACAGATCCGGGGAAGAGCCAGTGTCGCGGTTCGAGTATGAAAGCTATCTGTTAAAGAATTCCCTCCTATTCAAGGAAGGCCAGTCATTTGTTCTGATCAGGCTTTCAACTGCATGAAGCCCACACAGACAAGGGAGGGCAATCTGCTTTACTCCAGGTTGGCCAATTTAAATGCTAATCCCATCCAAAAACAGTTTCACAGAAACTTGCAGAGCAATGTTTGAGCAAATCTCTCAACTCTGCAGCCCAACCAAGTTGACACACAAAATTAAGCATCATGATACCCTAATTGGAGCCATAAGTTATAAACATAAGAGACAACAATGCAAGGGAGAATGAGTTAAGAGCCAATGAACAGAACAAACTATGGCTTCCTCCCATTGCACTTAGGATAAGGACCAAATTTTTAACAAGACCTTCAAGGTTTTAGATTCCCTGGGGCCCAGTTAGTTCCCTGACAAGTCATGTCTAGCATCATTCTATCCCTTTTTTTCTGATCGCCTCAATGCTTTCTTTCAATGCCTCAATCATTCTTTGTCTCCTCCCATCATGGGACATAAATCCTTTTCCTCCTTCTGGAACACTGCCCCTGCCTCACCACCTTACCACATCCTTTCATCTTTCACCTCCTACTCATCCTATACTCTGAGTTCAAACATTCAGGGAATCCTCTGACCTTGAACCCAAAGCCCCAGCCTAGGTCAGGATACTTTATTTTACTTTCTCATTAAACTGTGCTCCTCCTCTTCATTGCACTAATACCAATTTGTATCCAGATTCATCACTGCGATTAGTTGCTAACTGTCTATCCTGCTCCACTAGATTGTGGGCTCCACAAAAACTAGGACTCTTGGGTTTTGCCCAACCAATGTAGCCATGGTAACTAGCTCACCATTCTGTCCCCAGAAAAGCAGACACCTAATAAATACATGTTGATTGAATAAATGATGAATAAACATCAGAAACAAAATGCAAAATGTTTCATAGGTTTGCATAGCTATTCAGGATAAAAAAAAGTAGGGGAGAAGGAGAAAGTAAGTGAAGCTGCTAGGAAAAAACAAAATGAAGATTCCTCAGAACATTAAAAATAGAACTACCATATGATAGAGCAGTCTCATTCCTGGGTATAGAAATGAGCCTTGAACAATGCAGGGGTTAAGGACCATAAGCAGATTAGTCTGCCCTGGGGCACAGAAAAAAAATCATGGTTTAAAAGAGCAACTAGACTTTATAAAGGAACCAGCTCCTTGGTGTCTGCCAAAAAAAAAAAAAAAGAGTATGGAGTTTCCTCGAAAGATTAAAAATAGAAGTACCATATCATCCAGTAAATCTACTAGTGGGTATTTAGCCAAAGAAAAGGAAAACACTAATTTAAAAAGATAGCTACACCCCTATGATCACTGCAGCATCATTTACAATAGCCAAGACAGGGAAGCAAGCTGAGTGTCCACAAAAGGATAAATGGGTAAAGAAAATGTGGTGTAGAGACACAACGAACTTGGCCATAAAAAAGAATGATTTCTCACTAACTGTGACAACATGGTTGGACCTAGATTATTATGCTAAGAGAAATAAGTCAGAGAAAGACAAATATTATATGATTTCCATATGTGTGTACAGCACAGGGAACATAGTAATATAACAATGTTGTACAGTGACAGATGGTAACTACATTTATTGGGAAGAGAGCTACATAACGTATAGAATTTTTGCATCTCTATGTTATGTGCCTTGAAGCTAATATAACAGAGTATGTCAGCTACACTTCAGTAAAAAAAAAAATTTAATGGTTATAAGTATAAATTTTATACCATGTATATTTTGCCACAATGAAAATTTATTTTTGACAACAAAAAAGAGGGAAAATCATTAGGGAAAAGACATTTACAGTACCTTACCATATTTATTGAAAAAACATGTATAATTGGACCGATGCAATTCAAAACCATGTAGTTTAAGGGTCAACTGTATATCCAGAGGAAATGAAAACCGGATAGCGGCATAATTCGCAACAGCCAAGGAACAGAAGCAACTTAAGCGTGTGTCAGTGGATGGATGGGTAAAGAAGTTACAGTATATACATACAACGAAAAATCATTCAGCCCCAGGAAGGAAGAAAATCCTGTCATTTCTAAAAAACATGGATGCCACTGGAGGGCATTGTGCTAACTGAGATACATTAGGACAGAAAGAGACAAATATTGTATGATGTCACATACATGTGGAATCCAAAAAAGCTAAACTTGTAAAACCAGACTAGAATGGTGGTTAGCAGGGGCTGGTGGTAGGTGAACTGGGGAAATGTTGATGAGAGAATGGAAACAGGCAGCTACAAGAAAAGTAAGTCCTGGAGATCCAATGCACAGCATAGTGATTACAATACTTTATGATATACTTCAAAGTTGCTAAAAGACTAGAGCTTAAATGTACTCACCACAGAAAAGAAATGATAGTCCTGTGACAAGATAGAGATGTTAACTAACACTACCGGTGGTAATAATATTGCAATATATAAATGTGTCAAATCAACACATTGTATACCTTAAACTTACATAAAATGTCAATTACATCTATAAATAAATAAGTACATACCTAGAAATCTATATACACAAATAGCAATACTATAAGTAAGGTTCCTTTTTCATCTGTCAGTAATATCCTGTCAGCAAAGGAAGGCACCTATATGTTTTAAAGATAAACCAGCTGTGTGTCTACCTCTATTGTAGTAGAGTAAGATTCCTAGAAAGACTTCTTTCCCGTCTCTCATTTCCCAAACCAACATTAGGTCATAAAGTCCTTCAAAATCACTTGGCTTTGGTTTATTTATATTTTTAATTATGTTGTTGGCATTTTGTTCACATCTTTTTTAAAAAAAATATGAATGCTCATTAATTTTTGAGATTAAAGATATAAATCTGAATGATAACTGTATAATAACACACCAGCCAGAAAAAAAGGACAATACAATTTAGTAATATTACTAGCACACTAAAAATGTCAGTATTGCCCATGTATGTCAAAAGATGACAAGGATAATAAAGCTCAAAAGTATTGTACAATAATAACACCCAGAAGAACAGCAAACGAGGTCTCTTCTAAAAAAACTACTTTCAGAATAAGGGTGTGTTGTTGCAAATTACAATATCAAGAAAGCAGTAAAAGGAACTGAATGCTCTAAAGGTTTGTAAATTAAAGCAAAAAAATGAGAATTTTAAGTATCATTTATTATCCTGGTTTAACAGAGGTTTGGAAAGTAAGTCACAATTATTAACCTAAGTTGCAGAAAAACATGAGAAGAATCAGACTCCAAGAAAGTAAGGCTGAGGAGAAAAAAATATATCCATCGAAGGTACCCAGAAAGGTTTTCTGTTGTTGTTTCTTTAAATCTGGATGGCAAGATTACAGCTAATTTTATCTCCTTTTGAGGACTTACTGCATTCTTATTTTTCTAAATTTGAAAAAACATGTGGAAAAATAACAAGGAAGCAATTTAAGTATAAAGACACAACATATTTAAAATTGTGAAAAGTTTCTAAGCCAATACTTCTCCAGATTGGCAGAAAACACTTTCTATTCATTTTCATTTCTTCATTTGCTTCCTTCACATATTGTGTCTGAGAATCCACCAAGTCCAGAACATTGTCCTAGATCATCTCAATGCAAAGGTGCCCCCAGACTCTTCCTGCTGGGGCAGGAGATAAGAACACTGACTATAGTCCTAAGAACCAATGCTGGGATTTTGTCCTCCTGCTGCTGCTCCTAAATTCTATCAGCCACAATCTCTATTAAACACACACTGTGCTTATCCATTCAGTAAACATTTACTTACTGAGCACAGCTCTGGGTCAAGTACAGTGCTAGGCACTTAGCACACGGCAATGACCATGGGAGAGACAGGGCTTGCTTACAGGGAAATCACCAGCACACCTACAGATGAAATGTAAAAGCCTGAAGGATTTTTCAAAGTTGCACTCATTTCTTGAAGTAATACTTTTGTCTCTGTTAAATATTTGTCTCCTGATGACTCTTACTCAATGAGTTCAATGGCTCAACGAGCAGTTTATCAGTTAGGATTCCATCTGCCTGAATGCAGCAAAAAGCCTAAATACTGTGGCTTACCCATCTGGGCTTTATTTTTCTCACAAAGATAAAACCACAAGATAGTTCAGAACTGACACAATAGCTCCTTGATGCCTTCAAGACTCAGTCTCCTTCTATCCTTCCATCTTTCCATGTTACCTTCAGCAATGGTAGTTCTATAAGAAAATGCAGTATCTAGCAGTATTTTTGACTAACAAAGGTAAAAACAGGAGTCATTCACTAGTTAATGTCCACTTAGGCAGAAAAGAAATATCTAAAAGCATAACTTTAATAATAGATAACAAAAATTAGAAAAGTAATCCCTTATCCAGGATTGATGATTTAAATAATACTTGAAGGAGATAAAATGTATCAATGAGTTGTTTATGTATGAGTAGGCACCATAGGTACAGATAACCGATCAGGGCATTAGGCCAAGTATTATAAAACAACCCCAATGCTTAAAGTCACCGGGCACTCTTTTTTTTTTTTTTTTAATTTTATTTATTTGACAGAGATAGATCACAAGTAGAGAGAGAAAGAGAGAGAGAGGAGGAAGCAGGTCCACCGCCTAGCAGAGAGCCCGATGTGGGACTCGATCCCAGGACCTTGAGATCATGACCCGAGCTGAAGGCAGAGGCTTAACCCACTGAGCCACCAGGCAGCCCCCACAGGGCACTCTTTCTTGATAGCATCCTGCAAGGGTTTTCTCTGCATTCTTTCATTCCTCCCACCACAGTTTGACCAGCCAGGGCCCTAGCATGAAACAGACAGACAGCTAAATGAGCTTTCATTAGAGGCATTATTTACAAAAGAGGCAGCAGGGTTAAAGAGGTGAACAAAGTATAGCGCAAACCTTCACCATCCCGCAGCAGAAGAGGCCAAGGGTTGAATGATGCTCTGAGAACCAGGAAAGAGCAGGTCTGGCTGTAAGAGGGCGCCAGCCAGCAAGATGTAATTTTCTGGGAGGGCTCCAGCTAACCTGTAGTGATCCCACGCGGAGTGAGTGGGAGAATACAATCTACTTTTGTCACTCTCTTTCAGCACCTAGATCACCCACTGGCACTCTCCATTGTCTCAACCCAGCTGGAAAGCAGAGGACAACAGAATGGCTTAGCTTCCTGGGCCACATTGCAAAATGGGAAGGGAGGAAAATGGAACCAAAGAAACAAACAAATGATCTCCAGTATAAGCCCTATAATGTAGGTACCTTTGCTGTTCCTGATTTACTGATGTATAAACAGATGCTGAAAGATGTTAGCTCACTCACCTGAAGCCTGAATCTGAAACCACTTCTGACTTTAGAGCCCCAACACTCAACCATCAGGATATCCGCCATACCATTACTCAAGACAGACTTTAATAGCTAAACAGAGTAACATGATTGAATTTCTATCCCTTGTCTCTGAGATCTAAGAGAGAGGATGTGTGAATGGTCTTGTTTTGAATAGTTTATCCCAGATTCAAGTTTGCATTGAGAAATCGTCCTCAACTCATCCTATCACCTGAGGTGTAGACAAGTGGTTCTCAAAGTCTGCTACCCAGATCAGCATCAACAGTGTGGCTTACTGATGTTGTGTTAGATGTATACATGCACCCAGCTCCCAACCTACTGACTCAGCAACTCTGGGCTGAGGCCCACCATTCATATTTAACATTCCCTCCTGATGACTCTAACTCATGCTCAAGTTTGAAAACCACTGCAATGAATGTTCTAGCTTCAAAACAGAAGACAAAGTCTAAACACCTTGCAAGTTACTTCTCCCAACCTCCTCGACATCAGCAGTCACACTCGGGAGGACCCTCCGCAGCCTAACACATCAGGTATGATGGTGCTGCGTCCATGTGCAAATGGGGAAGACACGAGGGAGGGTCTGAATCCAGGCAAGCAGATGGCACGTATCACTGTGGTCCCAGCTGCTGCCCTATTTTTCAGTTAACCTGAAAAGGCCTAATTCAGGGGAGAAATGGTCACCCTTGCTGAACAGAGGAAAAGGGGAGTGAGCTGTAAGCAGCTCTAATCCTCTTCCCAATAAGCTTTGCGTTTTGTCATAGTTCGGGAAGGATTGTTCCCTGCTCCCTGGGGACAAACTGGGACATGCCACTTTGCACACAAATACTATCATTCTGAGCAGAGCTTCCATTTTTAGATTCCTGGTAATCACATTGACAGACTCCTGTGGGTTAAATAATCACTTCAAAACCCTGCTTTTGCTACCGTTCCTCATGCTGTGAAATACTTCTTACACTTTCCAGTACACCAGGGTCACCTCAGGAGTTTGTTTGAAGATTCCCCTCCCAAGGCTTCATCTCCAAGACTAAATTCATGTGCTGGGGTAAGGCCAGAGATCTGCATATTTAACAAACTCCCTAGATGATTCCAGAGTATCTGTTCTAGAGACCACACTGGATAACACTGGGTGGTCAAAGATGCAGGCTCAGGATTTGGACAAACTAGGATCCATATTCCCAGTATACCTCTACAACACCTATTAACCTGGCTATGTTACTGACCTCTTTGCATCTCTGATTGCTACTTTGTAATATTGGGATTATTTAAAGAACCTGTATCATAGACTTGTTTATAAAACGTGAAGAAGAAATTCCATGCAAAGTACTTAGCGCAGTGCCCAGCACATAATAATAATTCATTAAATACTAAATGTTGGCCACCATTGTTCTGGTGCTGCCAATGATGATTATCACCACCATCTAAATTACATTCACTGGGAAAGAAGGAAGAAGACATGGCTGTACCTCTTTCTTCCCATGTGTGTGAATTCCAACCTGGGTTGCCTCTCTGTAATAAGTTTCATAGAAAACCAAATTCAATTTAAAAAGGTAACCCCCTCCCCCATTGTGTGGGTGGGGGATATAATGTAATGCCTTATTAGGGGGTTTCAGAGGAAGGGAAACAGTCAGCCATGTCTTAGCTCACAGCCAGGGGGAAGTGAAGATGGGAATAATGGAGGGAGAAGGAGAATAGGCATAGCTGGAAGCTGCAGGATGTTCTTGGAGCTGTGGAGAGTGATAATGACAGTGAATAAGCTTTATCAGAGTGTGAAGTACAAAGTGAACCTCAGAGATTACTCTCAAACTTTAAATTCAAAAGAAACTCTTTGGAAAATAGAAGTTTTTGACATTTCAAATGACCTATCACTTCCCTCAATTACCTACCCCTTCCCAAGGACTAAATTTAAGAATATAAAAGGAATTTTATGAGGGAGAAGAAAAATGTGGACATATGGGATTTTTAAAAAAATATCTAATAATTTCAACTCCTTTTCTTGCCAGGTTATTAGACCAAGAAACTATTCTGCTTTCTTCTACTACACCAAAGCGTACACCTGCTACCACACCAACCATTAGCTCTGCACAAAAAGCTTAGAGCGCTCATTCTTTTCCCTGTTCCTTCATCAGATAATATCCTCTAAAATAAATTTCATGGCTTGTCAAGATTACTAAATGGACAGTCACAATGTAATCCTGTACCTCAGCAGAAAAGTAGTGCAACCAATCTTGGACTTTTTGCTTCCTCATTTATGAGAAAAGAAATCTCTGCCTGCATCAGCTGAGAACCCAGTGTCCCCTGTATCTTTGATCCTGTATAAGTATCTGGAGCCATTTCCCAAACAACCAGGCCCAACACATTTCATTTAGAAGAAAACAATGAATTATTTGAGCCCATGAGTCATTGTGTTATTTGGTGGTCTATGATGATCTTGCTGTTCCCGTGACACTATGTGGACATAGATGATGCAACAAGTTAAGAAGGTTTATTTCAGAACTGTCACTTCCTTTAGCAAGGAAGAAGGGAGGAGTAGAGATGAGCTATTTTATGTTTGGCCCAAGTGTCTGCTCACCCCCTTCATGGGAATCCATCGGCAGCTTCTGTGTACTGGAGAACAGTGGAGGGGGTAGGGGAGCACCTCACTGACGCTTTCTCCCTGATGAAACCATATGTGTGGAACAGCTTTTGAAATAGGAGAACTTGGTTTCTCTAGAACTCATCCTCTCTGAAGGATCCTTCCCTCTTGCACGACCTCTCCTTTCACTGTCATTTAACTTTTCCCTTCTCTGTTCTTAGCTCTCCCATCAGCTTTATTTACATAATGGGAGTGTAAGAAGTGTGTAAGAAAAACCTTACTATTAACTATAGTAGTTTAGACATTGCTACATGCATAACATGCCTGTAAATAAGTAGAATCGTGAGACATACTTGATATTCAACCATTTTTGACCTTTAAAACTAGCAATTTCATACAGTTCAACCTAACACATACTGTCTTCCTCTGCCTGGAAACCTCTTCGCTGGGCTTCTTTGCCAAGTAACTCCCACTCCTGGTTCAGAAGCCCAGTTAAGTCCTCATTTCGGAGATTAGCCTTCCCTGACGAGGTTAATTCCCTCTATGACAGGCTTGCATGATAACAACCACTGCTCCTTCACAGCTCCTAGTTTAGTTATCATCTCTTATTTTTTGGTGTAATTATATTACTACTTCTCTCCTTCCTACAAGATGATAAATTCCATACAAACAGAATGTACTTTTTGCTCCCCACTGCTTCTCTAGCACAAAGCCTGGCTCTTAGTAGGCATCAGTAAATATTTGACCAATGAATAAATGAACCCCCGAACCCACATGTATCTGGTGTATGTGACTAGAATATTTCCTTGGTATGGCAGAAAAAAAAAAAATTCAACTCTCCAGCCTTTCCTATCATTATACAACTTACTAAAGGTAAGCATCTTCTCAAAGTCTAGACAGGTGCAATGATTCAGTAATGCTCTATATGATGTTTTGATCTGTATTTGCTTATTACCTTCTTATAGCTTCCTTTCTGCTTTAGTTTCCACTAGCAGGTTCTGTCCAGTTTTAGGCACTGAGATTATTTCCCTTCTGAGCCAGGAAAGATTTAAGAAGTTCTTAACCTCAAATGACTTTGAACATTAATGAATCTGGTGGAGGAGCTTCTGACTTGCCCCTGGGTCTGATAAATTGTCATAATCCTTTTAGTCAAATCCTACCAGCTGCCTTGGTCTCAGAGTCTGGATCTCTGTGTGATTTTAGTCCGGTATCCCCAACACCTTTCCTTCGTCCTTATCTGCATGCAATTCATTCAGGAGTGCCTATTTGTCTTCCTAATCACAGTTCTGCCACCAGAACATCCCACCAGAAACCCCTGTCCAAAGGTCAAAATAAGATACCCAATGGAGGGGTAGTAATTAGCCCAGGTAGGTAAATTCAGAGAGAACAGACTCCAAAGCCTGACTTGCCCTTTTGAAACTTAGGTAGTTCTCCAAACTTTCTGATTATAACACACTTATGTCATTAAGTTGCTAGCAAATTTGCATCACAAGAAAATGTCTGTGTGCCTAGCACAATGCCTGGCAATACAAGAAAACACCGGCTAAATGGTACTGTTATGATCCTTCACTAATAAAAACACACAGTGACTATATAAATTCTACTTTCTGCCCCAATACCAGAATATCAAAATAAAAACTAAATAGCTGGGGCGCCTGGGTGGCTCAGTGGGTTAAGCCGCTGCCTTCGGCTCAGGTCATGATCTCAGGGTCCTGGGATCGAGTCCCGCATCGGGCTCTCTGCTCAGCAGGGAGCCTGCTTCCCTCTCTCTCTCTCTCTCCCTGCCTCTCTGTCTACTTGTGATCTCTCTCTGTCAAATAAACAAATAAAATCTTTAAAAAAAAAAAACAAAACTAAATAGCTTTCTCTCCAAAGCCTTTACTCTATTGCCTCATTCATGGAACACAGTGTCACATAAGCGACCAGACTGGGTCAATTAAGAAGCAAGCAGTCATTAAAAACACTGGTAGACAAAATTCTTACCGTTTACTAAAATAATATTTCACTTCTAATTACTTTTCTGGAGTTTTCCTTGTAATTGCAATCAATTCTCAGACCCGAATCTGTAGACTGAGGCTTTTGGCAAGCATCATCTCTCCACTCTTTGGGGTCTCCAAATCTTCAGCTCTGCAGCTTGGGGCCTATTTGTGAGGAAGCTAATGCTTCTGTCAGAGCAGTCACCAAAACTAATCTTTGACATAAAAATTGGCCCATTTCCCTTGAGAACCGCTGACTAATCTATGGGCATCGGCAACAGTAACTCTCAAACAATGCAGCCATACTCCTTAAGTAACCGTGCAGGCACTCATTCTACTGATCCACACCCTTTCTGCAAACAAAGGGCTCAACTCATGTTTATTTCCACTTTCTTTCAGTTATTGATTTTTCTGTGTAATAGACATAATACTGCATTTTGCATCACATAAAACTCACTTATGGGAGGATTTGCAAGTTTAAATTGACTTAGTTTCCTTTTTATATCTCTATTTCTATTTTTTCATGACTTGCCAGGGTTTTTTTTTTTTTTGCTCCCTGTGCGGTTTTTCCTTTTAACTGTTGATTCAGTTTTTAAGAGGTAATCCATTCAACAAGGCTTCAACATCAAAATGTACAAAAATATATACAGTGAAAAGTCTCCCTCCCAATCCATGTAATCACTGTTTCTCATGTTTTACTTATCATGCCAGAGATGTTTTTATTCAGAAACTGGCCAATATACACATTTTTCTCCCTCCCCCCCTTTTTTACACCAATAGTAGCATGCTATACCTGCTTTAGTTCATTTTTCATTTAAGTATATTTTTAGTAATTAAGTATATTTTTAGTATTTTTCCACATTAACGCATACTGGTCTTCCTTATATTTTTTTATGACTGGATATTTCTCTATGGTAGGAATATACCATAATTTATTCAGTCAATGCCCTATGATGGACCTTTAGGTTAAGTCTAAACTTCAGTTGTCATAATGCTGTAAATGATGCAACAAATACCACTTCATGTGTACTTAAGCATAATTTCAGGATACATTTTAGGGGTCGACCTACTGGGTCAAAGCATAGTTATACATTATAAATTTTTTACACATACCACAGCCCTCCAAAGGGATATACAAGTTTACACACTCAGCAATGTGTGTCAGTCTCCCTTTCTCAGTTCACCAACTAAATATATGAACTTCTCAAACTTTTGCCAATTTAAGAGGTAAAGAATTATATGACTGTGTAGTTTCATTTACATTTTTCTTATTATGAATAAGGTGTAACATATTTTCAAATACTTATGAGCCACTTTTATTTCCTTGAATCTGACTTGTATATTTGTAAATTTTGGCCTCTTTTTAAATTGACTTGTCTTTTCATGATGGATTTCTGACCTTCCTTTAAATATTAATAATATTAGCCCTTTGTCAACATGTGTTGAAAATACTCTTTAGTTTGCATATATATATATATATATATATTTTTTTTTTTTTTTTTTTACTTTGCTTATTGTATTTTGGGGAGAAAGGGACATTATTTTTACTTCTTATCACCTTTTATGTAGTTTATCATCCTCTTATTCTATGGCTTCAGGATTTCAAATTTATATTAAGAAAGCCATCTCATCACATTCCATTCAACCATGGTTTTCTTCTAACAATTTTATAGTTTCATTTTTTTTCCATTCAGAACTTTGACCCATTGGTATTTTTCACAGTGTATGAAGTGTAAGTCCCCCTTTTTCCCCTAGATGTCTACTTAGTTATTAAATGGTCCAGCTTACCCCAGTAGTTTGAGAAGTCACTTTTCTCAGATATTAGTCCCCTGGTTAAATTAAGTAAACACAATGCTTCTAGACTTTAAATTCTGCACTACTGATATTTCAGCTCATGTGCCAGTAACACTTTCTCTCCATTATGAACCACTATTGTACATTCTAATGTCTGGCAATGCTATTTTTTAAAAAATATAAACTTTATATCACTTTGTCCAGTTCAAAAAAATAAACACCAGCCTTTGGGCATTGTATTGAGGAGCACATCTAAGTTATGGAGTAACAGAAAAGGCTCAAGTCTTAATGACTCTTTTCACTCAAGAATATGATACGCCTCTCAATTTGTTCCAATTTTCATCATAAAGATCTCATGCATTTCTTGTAAATTCCTTGGTATTTTATCTTTTGGGTTTCCATCAGAAGTAGAGCCTTTTTTTGTTACTGTATCTTTTTTTAAGATTTTATTTATTTATTTGACAGACAGAGATCACAAGTAGGCAGAAAGGTAGGCAGAGAGCAAGAGGAGGAAGCAGGCTCCCTACTGAGCAGAGAGCCCCATGAGGGCCTTGATCCCAGGCCCCTGGGATCATGATCTGAGCCAAAGGCAGAGGCTTTAACTCACTGAGCCACCCAGGTGCCCCTGCTATTGTATATTTTCTAAGTGGGTTGTTTCACTATGTAGAAATTATTGACTATGTATATACTTTGATTTTTTAAAATATTTCATTTATTTATTTGAGATAGAGAGAGAGTGAGTGAGACAGCAGGAGCAGGGGAGCAGAGGGAGAAGGTGAAGCAGACTCCCCACTGAGGAGGAGGAATCATGACCTGAGCCTAAAGCAGACGCCTAACTGAGCCATCCAGGTGCCCCATGTGTACATATTTTTAATTCCACTAACTGAATTATTGTTTCTAGTACTTGAACCTCTTACATTTCCTAAGTATACAATCATACTATCTGGAAATAAAAATATTTTATCTCTTCTTTATACATTTTTTCATTTCTAATTTTGTTCTTGATCTAATTATATTAGCTAGCACCTATGATGTAATATGAACTATAGCAGAGCACATAGCGATGACACTGTCTAACACAAACTGATCCTGACTTCAGTGGGAAAGCTTCTAGTGTTTTCTCATTAGGCATCATGTTGGCTTATAGGATGAATTCTTTCATAAAATGACATTTCATCAAATTATTTAAAAAAATCATATAATCCTATTGATTGCATTTACCCTGAATGGAAGTTGAATTTCAACAAATGTCTTTTCAGCATGGAAAATCATGACTTTTCTCTTTAGATCATGACCAATGAATGTGGTTCAATATAATTAAACCTTATGAGTAAGTTTTTTTTTTGAAGGAGATAGGGAATTTTTATTGAGCAAAGCAGAATGAATGAAACATTTTCCATTGATCAATAGATACTGCTATTCTGTAGACAGTGTCCCTTCCAGTTAAATTTTTTGATGAAAAACATTAGGCATCAAACATTTCTTGAAGAGCAGCTCTCAAAGCTGAGCCAGAATCAAAGACTCAGTAGTGGAGTAACTATTTATCATTATTAATTGTTTAGGAGTGAGTGTTGGCATCAGAGTTAATGATCCATAGTATTTTTTTTCTTCTCAACTATCTGTGTCAGATTTTGCTAACAGTTTGTATTTTCTCTTTAAAAATAATTGAAATTTTCAATCATTATTTTTCTATGCTCAGCATCAATTTAAAACAGTATTATAATTCTCTATTTTTTAACAGTTTGGTAGAACTGCCCTGTAAAACTATCCTGGTGTTTTCCATGGCTATCACCTTGACATTTTTGTCTATTTTTTTCTACGAAAATCATTTTGATTTTATTATGTAATTTTCTGTGGATACTTTTAGTAAATCACTTTTCTTATGAAAATGTTCATTTTTATTGTGTTCAGTTGCTACATACACATAAAATAACTTCTAGGAAAATGGATTCTTCCTGGACCCCAATTCCCAGTAGTTTTTTGAATCATACCAGAGTCAGATGACTTTGTTGTCACCTACTTCACCCCTGCACTCAATGTTGCAAACAAGAACATTACTTTTTGCCTTTGAGGGTGACAATACAAGACCCCAAAATATGCCACTTTAGCATGTGGATTATTTTGAGCTGAAGATGATCAAAGCCCAACAGACTCAGGAAGAACTGTTTACATTCCCCTTCATTACCTAAAATAATCTAGTTAGAGGGCCTCTACCAGAAGCAAGCTAATACCAAAGATAACTTTTTACCAGAAAGACTTATCTGCACAGAATGACAAATATTTGTTTACCAAACATTTGCTCCTTTCATCTTCCTGTCAATTGTCTTCTTCCTCTTTGAAGCCCTAGGTCCCTACCCACTCTTCTTAGCTCTGGATGGCATGCAAGCCTAAATTTGCATCTCATGTCTTTGGGGCTTCCATACCTACAAAATCTGTTTTTTTTTTCTTTAATTTGTCTTATGTCAACTTAATTATTAGACCAGCCAAACAACCAAAAAGGGAAAAGTTTTCCTCTCCTACAGTTTTGACACCCAGCATGGGGCCCTCCACTATCTGGATATTTCTTGCTTTATTGCTGCTACGGCTGAAAGATCCTGGGACCTCTAACAGAAGCTGGCAGAAGGTAAGCTATTCTTACCACATCAGTCTCAAAAATCTCTTATTGCAAGGTCTGATGGACGCAAGAGTGCTGAGGTCATTATCTTCTAAATTCAGTTTAGGAGGAGAAAATATGTGCACGAACTAATTCCTTGGGTATAACAACTCCACTATAGATTTGTTTTGAGTACCACTATTTTCTATTTATTCCCTTTTCCCCAGAGATATTCATTGTTTTCATTTTTCTCTGTCTGTTGTGTCATTTGTCATAAGGGGGAAAAAACCACAGGATAGAACACAGTCATATGCCCTATCAGCCTCCTGTCCAAGTCAGCCTCAGAGACTGGTGACTTCACAGTTCTCACCAGACCAGTGTCAGTTTAGACAAACCCTGTCTTGGGTCCCCTGATGAAATTCTAGAACATAGGTGAGGTTCGGTGGGGTGAGGTCCGGAGCCGATGACCAAGAAAGAATTCTTGAGACATCTTTGGTGCAAAATGGTGGTTTATTAAAGCACGGGGACAGGACCTATGGGCAGGAAGAGCTGCTGGCCCGGGGTTGTGAGGGGTGGCAAGTTATGTACCATGGGGGTAGAGAAAGTAAGGAAAAGGGAGGTTTCAATAGAATTTTCATATGCTAAAGAGGACCTACAAAGATACCAGATACCAGAGGCCTTGCCATTGCCAAGGTCGTTTTGCCTTCTAGCAAGATATTAACATTAAGATGGGTGGGAGATAGGAAGGAATATCACATATGTCCCACCCAGGAGTGGGTGGGGGGGGTGGTTTGCAAGGCGTCAGGCTTTTGCTTTGTCCTCAGCCAGTCTTCTGTTCCCTTATCACCCTATATAAAAACTGAATGAGGTTTTCCTGTTATCTTGTTCTATGTTCTAAAAGCTTGGCTTTGTAAGATTATTCTCTCTGACAAGAATAATACTCACTGTATAAAGTTTCATGAAAAAATGTATATAAAATGGTTGGTGCTATACCTGGCTAATTAAATGTGGTTATTAAAATGGTTCAAATCAAAAAAAAAAAAAGATTATTCTCTCTGGTCTCTGCTATCTAGAAGGTGAACTCACTGGGGTGACTAGTCAACTAGACTGGGGTTCTGAGACACAAAGTCACAATCAGTACTCTCTTTGTCTGGTCATGTCAGCGCTCAGGGGAGTTTGTCACAAAGGGTCCCACTCCATAAGGGTCCTTTGTTGTCCCAACCCTCATTGCTTTGTTAGTGCTGCCAAGGTCTCCTTCTGGTAACAGTGTCACAGATTAGCTGGTCTATGACTGGAGGCATCTCACATTCCTGTGGGAAACTGGACACAACATTTTCACTACACTGTGCTTACTTCCTGAGATCATGGAGGCTTTTGCTTTCTTAGGTAACTCTGGGAAGTAAACTTTCTAGATCTCATTAGGGCTGTCTCTTTTACACTCTCTTGTTGGACACCTCTTACATCCGGGGTTAAGCCATAAAAAGGCTAAGTGGTTTGAGCTGCTATTGAGATTAATATAAAATCTTACTTGTCAATGGCCAGATGAAGGATCTTTTGAATTGAAAAAAACTTCTTTATCTGAAAAAATTTGAGAGATCTATTTTCCTAATTGTCTTAGTGGGACCTATGGAAAGACCAAACTAAAATGTGCATACAAATAAATATAATGGCTAGCCTGAGGAATTGTGTGAACAAGATGAAAAGGCATAAATTAAAACAAAAATTAAAATCTACATTCAATGTATATTCCCTTTCTGAAAAGTTAGTTCCCAGAACTCCTCTACCTTCCTCAGAAAATCCCTTACACATTCACCTGCCTGTTTTAGCTCCCCCTCCCCTGCAAGATTTATAGGGAGTGCTCTGGCCAGTTCTCTAGGCCTAGTTCTGCAGGTTACAACTCTTCCTACTTGCCAGGGCTCTATAATCAGGCTCTTCCAGTATCAGGCCTTCCTATGCAATATCATTTGTGGAAGTCCAGGGACCCCTCCCCATCACAAAGAATTCATATCCTCTGGAAAACAACAGATCTTTTAAATTATGAAACATTTTTACCTCCACTTTCAGAAGACCCTATCAAATTTAGAGAGGAATTAGAAAGAATAGTGGTCATTCACAATTCATTCACAGGGACCTGGATTGGCCACTGAAAAATGTTCTTCCCACGCACGATTTTACTATCGCTAACAGATGAGCCAGATGGCTCCCTAGGGAAAAAACCTTCTCACAGAAGAAAGAGATGGCCAGAATTTCTTCCAGGCCCTCCTACAAATGATCAGGAAATGGATCAGCTGGATGGCCAATGTTCAGGGACTAATAAAAGCAACAGTAGAAGTTCTCCCTGCTAAGGTGAATTAGTTTAAAAGTGAATTGTGCACACAGAAATACAAACATCTGAACACCTATGCTGAATGATTTATACAGAACTTTCAAAGGCATGCTGCATCAAACCTTGAAGCTCTAGAACATAGAAATCTTTTCATTTCTCTCTTAGAGGGAAATTTTCTCCTTGATATGAAAAGGCAAATTGAAAATATTGTAGTTCGGTGTACTAGTCAAGCTTTAAGCATTACAATAGAAGCAGCTACCCAATTTTTTGAGGATAGCTTATAGAAATGCCAAAGAATAAAAAAGGAGGTAAAATAAACAATCCTTGATTTACAACTTCAACCTTTAGAGAAACAAGAGCATAATGCTAAGCACAACTCAAAGTCCACTCAGAACTATCTTTTCCTATTTGCTTTCAAACATCTGCAGATATTGTAACAAATTAGGACACTGAAATTGTCTTGCACTTAAAAAAAAAATATTTGAACAGTAACTACCCTAGACTTCTGATAATGAACACACCCCAAACTCATAGGAGAAAACTTGCATTCTTTATCTTCAATAAATAAATCTTCAAGATTTAACTATTACCTTGCCTTTGAAACATAAATACCCTAGGAGATAATTAGAACACTGTCAACAATTACCTGACACTGATTTTTTTTTTTAGAATTTTTTTTTAAAGATTTTATTTATTTATTTGACAGAGAGAGATCACAAGTAGGCAGAGAGTCAGGCAGAGAGAGAGGGGGAAGCAGGCTCCCCGCTGAGCAGAGAGTCCGATGCAGGGCTCAATCCCAGGACCCTGAGATCATGACCTGAGCCGAAGGCAGAAGCTTAACCCACTGAGCCACCCAGGTGCTCCTGATTTTTTTTTTAAATAGGGGTTAAAAAAAGACTGTTTAAAATACAAAATTCTATGAAAGCTCCTTTGGCCAAACTCTGGTCCACAGTCTCCATAAGATTATTTGTCAAAGGCAAACAGAAATCTCCAAAGTCATCTCCATAAATAGTAAAAAGTTTGAGCCATCTGAGCAGGTACATTTAACTTATTCCAACTGCCAAAAAAAGAAAAAAAGTTTAGATCCATCTATTCTTTTATAAACTAGTTAGTTTTGTATTCCTGCATCTTATTCATGGCTCAAATTTTAGAATAAGAGCTATCAGGTCTCTGTTTGCTTGTATGTTTGTACATATGTTTATATGTGTCTATATATGTACATTGCAGATGTGTGATATATTTCTATCTCTGGACAGTATTCCCAAAATAACTTGTAAAGATCTGTATTTAACTGGTTTAAAAATAGTATCTACATGAATTAAGTATTCCTAAAACTCTCAAAAATAGAATAGAAACTGACCCAAATGCCTTTCAAGTTCATATGATCTGGGAAAATACTCAGTAAATAAAAACTATTTTAAGTTTGTCGGTTTAGTTACAACAGGCATGCCTTTAGAGTTATTAGCAATTAAGTATAATATCTTTATTTTACCTAGGTTTACTAAAAGTCAAACAAGCTCAATGTTATCTATTTCAAAATTTATCAGCAAGAAAAATAACAAGTGATGATTAGCTGATTTAATGTCTCAAACATTTTATGAGTAATCAAAGCATGATGGTTAAGAACAAATGAAGTAAATAAATATATGTGGGATAAAAACATTTTTTAAGGTTTATTTATTTATTTGTGAGAGAGAGACAGAGAGAGGGAGCAGGAAGAGGGGCAGAGGGAGAATAAGAGTCCTGAAGTAGACCCCCCTGCTATGTGTGGAGCCCACACACATCTAGAACCCGGGCACATTAGAACCCAGAGATCATGACCTAGGCTGAAACCAAGAGTTAGCTGCTAAACTGACTGAGCCACCCAGGTACCCCAAGTGGAATAAAAAGTTTTAAGTAAACTTTCCAGCAATAATTATGTTTTATGATATGTCTACTTAAATAGTTTTTTTAAATTTCTTTGGTAACTTATACCCTTAGAGTTTTGCTAAGTTAAAATAATGATGGAAATTTATTGAGTATCTGTATAATTTCTAAAGTAAAATATGGAGATGTTAATTATTGAACAGAGGCTTATCTATCCACTTTTAACTTATTACAAAAAATGTACACTTTGAGAAAGTATTTGCTTTTAGAGGTTATGAAATATATTCATAAATTTGCCAATCCAGTGTTGGCATAACAGTTCACAACTGCCTCGTTCTTAATTTTTACTAGATATTAAGGTTTTTAAGAGCTAAGAATGCTAATATAATTAAAACCATGAGAAATAGGAAGACAAACAACTTTGTATGCAAGGAAAGTAAGTTGTGTTCTTAGCTAAGAAAAGTTATGAGATGCAAAGATTAATTTTTGTTAAGGGAAAAGAAAGTAATTTTGTCTTAAAATAAAGCTGGCTATTTCAGATTGGAAAAGGGAAAATAAAACACAAACCATGGGGGCACCTGGGTGGCTCAGTTGTTTAAGCATCTGCTTTCAGCTCAGGTCATGATCCCATGGTCCTGGGATTGAGCCCAGAATTGGGCTCCCTGCTCAGGAGGGAGTCCTGCTTGTCCCACTCCCTCTGTTGCTTCCCCCCCACTCATGCATACACACACACTCTCTCTCTCTCAAAAATAAATAAATAAATAAAATCTCAAAACACAAAGAGGCAAACCATGGACACAGAAAGTTGGGAAGAGAAAGGATCTCGTGGGGTCTGATAACAAATGAATTATTATAAGGTTTTAAAAATACACATTAATACCAATACCAATAATTTAGTTATGTAAAATTAAAACTTAATTTTCTTTTATCCGAAAAGAACAAAGTTTTCTTGGACTATTGATATTCTCTTATTAATATACTGTGGAAGATTTTTCTTCACCTTTTAAATAATTAGCCTAGAAAGCAAAGATTTTGTGTTTTATTAAAATAATTTCCTATGCTTCATGGTATTGTTACTATCATGTTTTAATTACTTAAGTAAACTGAGTGTTCTCAACATTAAAAGAGTTTTGCTCAAAAACATGGTACCTTCTATATTTGTGTATAAAATCTTTTATTGTCACTTTATTTAAATGGTAATTATTATTTCAGAATGATCTGTCATCCTTTTTAGTCAAATGTCTGAAACCTTCTGATATTTTTAACAAACTTCCCAAAATCAAACTTCAAGTGAAGACTTTTTACTTTTTTTTTTTTAACTCTTTACTCAATATTTTGAGAACACTCAGTTTACTTAAGTAATAACGATGTTTTGGGGTAGGTTCCAGAATGAGAAGGTAGGCTACTGAATTAGGGGGTTACTTTCCTATCAAATCGTAACCTTATTTTTCATTCTTTCTAAATATTTTGTAGTGTTTAAATAATTTTGGGTTGTTTTTAAGCTTGAAAATAATCATAATTTTGTTTTAGGGAAAACCTTAAATATCTAGGAATGAGACTAAAATCAAGAGAATGAAACTCCTTTTTTAAAGGAATCATGTTTAATAAAATGCCTTTTACTTTCCTCAAGTTCAGATCTCTGAATTTACGTATTATGGGTACCACCAATATACTGAATATAAAAAGCACACAGAAAGGGAGAGGGACAGTTCTTACTTTTTAAGAAAATTATTCTGGTTGATTGAATACAATCTTCAACTCCTACTATTATCTTTTTTCTTACACAGCCCCTTTGCTCTCCCCACCCCCAAGAAAACTGCTGCCTCCGTTGCACTGATCAATCTCCTAGACACAGCAAAGTAATCATCTACATTTTTCATTCCCTAGGCAAACCCTCAAGGAATGGAAGTTCCGAAATCCAATCTCTGACCATGGAATAAGAGATAAATAAAAAAGAAAAAAAAAAGGGGGGGGAATAGTTCAGAAGAATCCAAGAAATGGGAAGGTGTTAGTGTGTTTTATAAGTTAGCAGCAAGATACAACAATTTCTTGAACCATTAAAGAGATGAGAAGCAACATTAGGAACAAATGCGTTAATGAAGTTTTCCAAAAATGCATTAATCCTTTTCACAAAGGATTCAAAAAAGTCAAACTCTGTCCATCCCATGTGTTAATGGTTAATGGACCAGAATTTCATGGTTCCTCTCACTGAATGGGACAGAGGGAGGTCCAATACTTCCCAAGGAATCAAGAGGTACAGAATATCCTGGGCCTTGACAACTATTCTGTAAAACTGTAAAAATGGATTGCTAGTTCTGCCACAGGTCACTAGGTTCTCTTCTTTGAAAGAAACACTCAACCCACTACTTAATATTTGTTATATCAATGGGGGTAAAAACCTGGCAAGCAGAAATAAATGTGAAAATTGGCATTGCTGCTCTTGTTTTAACCCAAGGTAAAAATGCCAAGCCATATACCAGGGAAGACGGAAATAATTAAACATACTAAAGAATCAAAACATGTTTTCTTTAGAAAAGAATTTACTACAGGCATTCTTCCAAAGATCCTACTTTTCTAGTATGTTGAATTGTTCTGAATAATCTAAAATTTTTCAATATCTAACATACATGTTAAATTCTAAGTGCTGTACCAATTACCAATTTTTTTAAAAGATTTTATTTATTTTATTTGACAGAAAGAGAGAGATCACAAGTAGGTAGAGAGGCTGGCAGAGAGAGAGGGGGAAGCAGGCTCCCTGCCAAGCAGAGAGCCTGATGCTGGGCTCCATCCCAGGACCCTGAGATCATGACCTGAGCCGAAGGCAGAGGCTTAAACCACTGAGCCACCCAGGCACCCCTCAATTACCAATTTTTGAAGAAACTACTCCTTTGAGTTTCTGTGAGACCCCAACTGATTTTGAAACCACTGTAATCAATTCTGAATTCTATATACTTTTCATCTTTACCAAGAAACGTTTCCTCTAGTCTCTGTCTCTCTTAATGGTAATAACCTATTCCTAGTTTTTGAGACTGAAAACCACACAGTCATCTTCCATTTGCCCACTTTTTCCAATTAGTAGTCAAATCCTGGTGATTCTTCCTTCATGTCACCAGCCTACTTCTGATGCCACAAACCATGTAATGTTTCCTTAACATTTACATTTCTAGACACTTCCTAACTAGTTTTTTTTTTTAAGATTTTATTTTATTTATTTATTTATTTGACAGACAGAGATCACAAGTAGGCAGAGAAGCAGGCAGAGAGAGAGAGAGGAGGAAGCAGGCTCCCTGCAGAGCAGAGAACCCGATGTGGGGCTCGATCCCAGGACACTGGAATCATGACCTGAGCCGAAGGCAGAGGCTTTAACCCACTGAGCCACTCAGGTGCCCCTCCTAACTAGCTTTTAAGATTCCAGCCTGATCTAGGTATTTCTTATATCACTTTCCTGTTCAAGCCTCTTCAGTGGTTTTGATTTTCTATTGGTGAAAGTCTCAAAGCTGAGGCTTGACCAGGCTCTCCGTGACTTGCCCCTACTTCTATTTTTAGCATTTTTTTACCATGTTCTTTTACTTTTGCAATTGTACCCAGTTTTAGGCACTATATGACTATCACTGGGCTTCCCCAGTAAAGGCAATTTTATAAAAGTTATAGCAAGGGTTGTTTTGTCATGACGCTTGCAAATGATTTGTACATATTTACCTGTGTCTAGGGAGATTACAAGAAAAAGCATGGGAAAGGAAGAGCATCAGACTTCGAATTTAAATGTTTCCTGAATTGTAAATACTAAGACATGACAAATATGTGTGTGCATATGCATTTGTATGTATCTGTATATACACATACACATTTATACAAATATATATATTTCTGCACATGTATATAATAATTGGAACAATTTTACCATAAAGAGATACCAATTTTTACTATATTTTTTCCAAAAGGTAATCAATTTTTTCTTTTTTAAATGAGAAAACAAGGCCCAAAGAGATAACTTCCCAACATTAGACCACACAAGTAGATAGTTTTGATTTTTGTCTACCCTGTCTTGTTTACTTATATGCCGCATCTGGTTAGCCTATCAAGATGAGGTTCCTCTTCTGTTCATTGAGTTTCTGTTTATGTTGTCTGCTAAACAAGAAAATAGTCACAAGAGATCTGTACTAACACAAGGAGGCTTCAATGGGGACTTGCCAACTAGGTAAGAGACATGGTCCCTAATTTCCAACTGAACACTCTCTTCCCCCAGGTGGATGCTACTTTAAAGTTTTGTGAATCCAATGAAAACCAATCACAACACTTGTCATGTTTTGCTCAGTTAGAGAGGAATGAAGGATGTCAACCTGAAATCTATGAGCCCCCTAGTTCTGTTACAACCTTGGGCTGCATTTCAAAGACATATATCGTTATCTAGAGAATTCCCCAGAGAGCTTACTTCTCCCACTGCCTGCAGTGCCCCCTGCTTGTGCTGTCACGCTTCACTCTCTGATTCTCTCTGACAAATAAATAAATATAACCCTAAAGAAAAAAAAAATAATAATGTTTTTTGGACATCTGGGTGACTCAGTCAGTTAAGCCTCTGACTTCAGCTCAGGTCCTGATCCCAGAGTCCTAGGATCAAGCCCTTCATGGGGCTCCTTGCTCGGTGGGGAGCCTGCTTCTCCCTCTGCTTGCTGCTCCCCCTGCTTGTGGATATCTTCTCTCTCTCTGACAAATCAATCAATCAATCAATCAATCTTAGAGCATCCCATCAAAAGATATATTCATCTTGACTGGGCACAACACTGCTTGCCATCACCACAAAAATTTTGTTGTTAGTCTTGGATTAAATTATCAAGACAATTCTATTAAATTCTCTCCTCCTTTTGCCCATATTGACACCTGAGAAAAAATGGTAGGATGAGTCTTCCTTAAATAGATTGCTATGATTAGCTTACATTATGCAACAAAATTTAATGCTTCAAATTGTGAGCCCTTATCATCATTCAGTGTAATTTTTCAATTGTTGAGGGGAAAGTAGGGTTTCAAAAAATAAAAAAGATTGAGTGGAGTGTGACGCTGATTCAATTAATTCAACTACAGTGCAATGCATTGTAAACCATATTAAACATTTAAGGTCTAAGTCACTCCAAGCAAGATCAAATACTTTGAGGATGTGAGCAAACTCTTTAATTATTAAGAATGTGGCCTTAAAAGAAAAAAGGAGGAATTCAGTAAGATGAAAAATTATGTAATCATGCAACATGTAGTCCTGATACTTTCTATTGCCTATGAGTAATTCTGGAGAGGGAATAAAGCATAGGAATTAGGAGTCTGGATCACTTGGCTCCTCATGTTGGATACAATGAAGAGAATAATTTGTTCTTTGTCAATAAATGTAATGGGCTGTGACTTTAAATCCCCTGTGGGAAATAACTATGTTTTATTGTTTTTCTGCAGTGCGAAGACTCCCTCTGAAGACTTTATGCAACATGTCATTCAAGCAGATGAAAAAAACGCACTCGTAAAAGCACTACCTGCACCTTCTTTGTAAAGAAAAGCTTTCGGTGAAAGAAAACAATGCAAATATTTGCCTGGTTTTGGCCCTAAGAAGAATTGACTGTGTAAGCAAATTATCCAGCTACTCATAAACTTCCCTCAATGCAAATAAAAATACAGGAATTATTATCTCAAGAAAGGTCACTTGCCTCAAACAAAATTTTTGAAATTCTATTTATATTTACCCAAATGGGTCAGTGATTTTAGAACTCATAGCAGAAAAGAGTGGCTTAGTGACTTCGTGTGACTTTGGAGAGCTCCCCACTGTGTACCGTTCTGGAGAATTAGGGATGCTATTGCCATTTATGACACAACAGGCAGTTATAGGGGCTTGATGCAAAAAGCGTGAATCTAACCCATCATATTAGGAATCTAAGACACTTACTGGGCAACAAAGAAAATGTTATTATTTCTACGTGTATGCTGTTAGTTACGCTTTCAACTATGAATGAAACTGCCTTGAAGCACAATTTGGATACACAGAAATCCAGGGTTTAGAGTAACCAATCTGATTCTTCCAGCTTGGACACTGGCATGGGAAGGGGGGTGGGTGGTCTCTAACAGTGAGAAGTCCTGAACTTTAAGTCTAATGGCAGATAATTTCAAAACAACAGAATGTGGGGGAAAACAGAGAAACCAGCAAGTTTTGCTTAGATTTTATTATGAAAATACTTCTCCAAGTGAGAAATTCCCACAACTAATTCACAAAATAACTCAAATAGAGTATATATTTTAACTCCTTAAAACTGATAGTGAATATGATATCAGGTAACTCAAGGACTGAGTATTCTCAACCAAAACCATGCATCCTCACTCATTCATTCAACAGGTATTTACTGGGAGCCTTCTATGTATTGACCACATAGACAGTAATGAATCAAATAAAAATCCCTGTCTTCACGGAGCTTATATTCATCAGAGATAAACCAGAGTTAATACATATGGAGTTGAGTAAATAATTTTTTTTTTCAGGACTTTATTTGCTGGCAGTAACTGACACCTGGTTGCTGAAGATAACAACATTTCCAAATATTGTCTAAGAATAAGCATTCAGAAACAGCAAACGTTCACTAATCCCTCTACCACATTCTGAACTCATTCATATCCTACAAACCTAACTAACAAAACATTTCCTTCTGAAACCCACAAGTTTTCTATCTATTAAGACTAGAATCAGAAGAGTGGTCAGTAAAAACAGAACAGATTTTAAAAGTAGAATGTCTTAAGTCAGCATAGAAAGCTTTGTCTTTGTGGTTAATAGGTAATTCCCTTTTTCTTACCTCATCAAAATGAAAATCTTCCCCAAAAAAGAGAGCAAAAAGAGAGAGAGAGAGAAGCAGAACAAGAAATAGAAACAATAAAAGACAGAGCTATAGAGAATAAGACGGAATGAACCTGGATCAACCTACTTATAGCTATGAGGGTACTAGATCTAGTGTCAGACCAGGGGACATCAAAGGGGGAATATCAGGGCCCTTCAGCTGCAAATTACAAAGTAGCCTACCCCAAAACACTTAGGCAAAAATGCCCACTAGAGATCGAGCTTGTCTGCATGTAAACTAAATTTAGTAAACTAAATTAGGATTCCTTGAAACTTAGAGTCATTGAAGACAAGACAAAACCTAGATACAATGAAGACAGAGAGAACACTGGATAGAAAAGAAAGCAAGTTAAGACCACTGTATCCAGAATCAGATCTGCTGCGTGTCCCAACAATGCCCTGTGTAAATTAGAAGATATCTGCTCTGGGTGGAGAAATTACAAACAGCAGTCATTCTGAGCAGATGAATTACACACATACCCTTCTGTGAGCAGGGAAGCCATGGCTCTCCCCCAGTTCTACCTACGTTCTTCTCCTTTATCCAGTTATCCAATTTCAGTCCTTTCTCAGAGCACCATTTTTTCATACTACCTAGCACAGGTCTTTACTTTTCACTTTCTCATGGAAACCTGCTCTTTTCCTTCACAGCATTTACTCCAAACAAAAATTATGTATTCATCATTTACCTAAAAGAACAAGCACTTTCATACATACTTTAATATATGCAGCTAATGTTTCAAAAGCTTTGAGTCTGGTATCTTACCTTAGTCTCATGCCATTCCCATAAGCTATTTTTTTTCATATTTTGTATATAAGAAAGCAGAGGCATAAGGAAGTTTTGAAATGTGGTGATGGTCGCTCAGCTAGTCAGTGAAGGTGTTAGGATTTGAACCCAGGCAGCCTAACTCAAAAGACCTTAACAATTTATGGAATGGCTGCCCCACTAGACAAGATTACATGAGAAGAGGAAATAGGTCTTGTATCTTGACCACTATATTTGAGGCCTACAACACAGTATCTAGTACATGCATATAAAAGGCCTCCCATGGGGCATCTTAAGGTGCTTTTATACAAATAAGGCACTAAAGTAAAAAGCAATAATTTTATCAGTACTTTAGACTGTTGATGAGAAGTTCCTCACAGCACAAACACTTGCATGAAGGAGCCCATTTCCCCCTCGACCCATTCTCTGTGGCAGTAACAGCTCCAGCCCGGCCTTGGAGATTGACATACACCATCCCCCCATTTTAATCCACCAACGGTTCTCTAGAGACCACTAACAAAAGCTGTTCTCAGACCTATGGCATGAACCGGGAAAAAGCAAATGGTGTTTTCAAAAAATGACATAAATGTTTCAGACTTACAGACTACATGGCCTCTGTCACGACTATTAACTGTGCTACGACAGCATGAAAGCAGCCACAGACCACACATCAACAAACAGGTGTGGCTGTGCTGCAACACAATTTCATGAATAAAAAGGGCCTGAATGGCCTATGGGCTGGAGTTTGTTGACCCCTAGACATAGACCTTATGTAATTAACAACTGCTATGGTTAAAATTTTATCTCATTCTGGTTAAAATGCCATCTCATCCTGGATAAATTTTCAGCCTGTTCCATTCTACCTTCTTTTGAAAGTCCCAGAAAAAGTGTTGATAAGGGAGAGTGGGAGATGCAGATAATAAAGTAGCATTTGCATGAAAAATGCAACCATTTTATGGCTTGCTCTTTGCCTGTCAAGTAAAACAATGTGTTGTTTTTTGAAAAGACTCAGAATTTTCTCCATTACTTTAAATAAAATATGTAGTGTTCATTGTTAAGTATCTTTTCTTGATAAATACATTGATGCATAAATGAATAAAGGGAATTAATATCAGCTCCGTTAAATCAAAATTTGAATTTATAAAAGATCAATTAATAGTTTAAGTCTTTGGATTTACTGTTCTGTAGAAATTCCATCCTATAGATAATTAATGAAACTGAGAGGTCATTTTAATAATTCATCATTTCCATAAGATTTTATTCTCTTTAAGAGTTTTAAGAGGCTGAGGGAAATAGTCAAAGGATATAATTCTGCTTATCCCCAGAAACTGTAACCTCATGGTCTCTTTCCGATTACTATAGGATGGTGTTAGCTGCTTAGAGAGGTTTTAGATTGACATGGTGATGACCTGTCTTATTTTCAAATACTTTCTTGGCATTTCGAAAGGATTACTATCCCGTCTTTTTAAAAAGCATTCCCGTACCAGGCTTTTATAACAGATCTAATACAGGACACCCTTTAAAGTCTCTACAAAATCCACCTAAGAGATCTTCCAGTAAATGTCAATGCCACAACCACCAGGGTCTCTGAAGTCTAGGGGTACATACTGTCTAGGAATCCCAGGTGTATAGAGTAGTCGGTAAGGAAGCAAATAATATCTACTGAACAACATTCTAGCAGATACTGTGCCCAGAGCTTTATTAATATAATCGCCCTTGGTGTCATTAAGTGAGAATAAAATGACAATATTTGTTTGCCTCAGATAAAGAAGTGATCTGGGAAATGCATATTGTCATTTTTCTCAGCATCTGTTTTTTAACAATCTTTTCTTTTACGTCCAATGAAGTTGACAAGTGGCTGGTTACATGGTTTGATAAATAACTGTGGATCTTGAATTTCTAAAGCGTAAACAGCCTTTCCTCAGTTTACAGCTGGTCAATGTCTCCAGTACTCATTTATGGTTGGATTCCCAGGCTAGCCCACAAATACTATCATAAGACAAATATAGCTAAAGATTTGTGATTACCATGTTAAAAGAGGTAACTAGTTATTACACACACACAAAAAAATCTGTTCTGTTCCCTACTCTGTGTCAGGTTTTTCCATTTCTTTCTACCTTCCTGTCCTTAAAATAAACACACTACCTTTTGCAAAGATTCGGGACTTACAATGGCTATCATGTATTTATGCATTATGCTATGTGTTAGGCAGTGTGAACTATTCCATGCAACCCTCTGAGGTAGAAATCGTTGACCCCATTTCCCAGGTGAAAAGTCAGAAACTCAGGAGAGGTGTTGCAATTTGAACAGTATCACACAGCTAGGTGTTGGCTGAAACAGAATCCATACCACGTTTGTCTAACCTTGAAGCCTGTGCTCTTGACTGCAATGCTTTGCTTCTCAGTATTTTCATTCTTTCGTTTTTTTTCCTAATTGTAGTAAGAGCACTTAACATGAGATCTACCCTCTTAAAATTTTTAAGTGTACAATACAGTATTATTAACTACAGGTAGAATGTTTTACATGAGTTAACTAGAATTTAATCTGCTTACTTAACGGACATTTTATGCCCATTGAACAGCAGCTCCTCACTTCCTCTTCTCATCCAGCCCCTGGCAAAGACCACAGATTCCCCTCTGCATTTTTCTAACAATTGCTTTCATCTTGATTCTGGAGAATTCTTTCCAATTCATCTAACCCTATCCTTGGTACTCTTAGAAAACCTCAACCTTGCACCACCTTCCTTACTGAAGGCTCCTTTCATTGTCCCATCTGGATCTCCAGCCTTTTCCTTCTGCCAGTCAAGGTAACAGTGAAAACAAACCTCTCAAGTTAGAATCCCAGGCCTTCCAATTACCACCTGAGTGACATTAGGCAAATTTCTTAACCTCTGTGGGCTTCAGTTTCCTTAACTATAAAATTATGATTGACATAGGTACAGTTTCCTGGAAGTAAACTCTGAAATAATAATTCAAGTGAAAATTTTAATTTATTAGGAAATGATCCCGGGAAAACTAGTAGGGAAGTAGAGAAGTGGAGGAAGGATGAGAAGGCAACATATGAGATCAAGCAGAATCCCACAGATGGAAACCTTAGATTGGTCCCATAAGGGAGCTATGAAATAGTGCAGGTCCTACCCTAAAGTAATTTTAATCAGGGTCAAGGGAGAGAGAACCCTCTCAGTCATTGGTTCAGGGCTGTGCCAAGGAGACATAAATTCCCAAATGCCCTCCATAAACACAGGCAAAGCAAGCTCCAGTAGCCTGAGGGCAGGGCTGTATCAGAGAACCAAGCACTTGTTATTAGGTCTGGGAATGCTTTGGGGCTAGTCTATATGACACGGTCTGGGCAGAGCACAAATTTCACTTGCCATGGAAGTAATAATAGTACCTTCTCATGGGGTTATTATGAGAGTTCTTATTTGTAAAGTGCTTATAAGAGTGCCTGGCACATTGTGGGCACTATTAAGTGTATGTTACATCAAACACGTAACATGACTACAAATGTGTGAGGCATCCTCAAAACAGCCAAGTAGATTTAAAGGAAATGCAGATTCAAAATCTAGTGGTGCTTTTGGTTTTTGTCTACAGTTTTTCTTTTCAGGATGATTTTTCAAGTTCTCAGGCAGGGCAGGAAGAGTTCAGCACTTCCAGGAACGGTAAGGATGAGGATTCTGGACACAGGATCATGAAGCCCATGAGAACCAAACTAGCTCTGTCTGAGTAAAACTTAATTTAAACTAAGTAAATAAACAAATCTAAGAGTTTCAAGATCTCAACACAAAGTCAAGCATCAAGATCTCTATGAAGGCTGAGGAAAGACCCTAAGCGGACACATAGCAATAGAGGGTAGAGCCTTTCACCATAGGACCACCTCGGCACAAGTCTAAGGCAGCTGGAGTGGCACAGGGGGCCTAACCTCCAACTCTTCTCCCAAATTGTCCTTTCTTTGCCCTCTTGCCCTGTTCACACGCTTTGTCTCAAAGCAGAACTTTACTGTCAACTCTCCCAGCAACTTACCCCTCACCCTCCATGCCTAGTCATGAGGTAAATAGCTCTCCCTCCTTGGAGTAGTCACTGTACTTGGGGGAAGAAAAAAATGATGAAATGGGTCCAGTTTCCCTACAAGTTCAGTGGAACTTGTCTCCACCTGCCTGCAACTATCCTTGCTTAGAGATAGTATCTTCTTCATGACAAGGACCATGTCTTACTCCTCATTCTATACCATCAGCATCTAGCATTATAGAGGAACTAAATAATTTTCTTCCTTAGAAAAACTTCTTGTTGAAGGAGAATATTGAAAACAAGGTTTTACTTTGAAAGGCACATACTTCTACTTACCCTTAGATTTATGGCTATCACCCTGTCCTCAATCTTACTCAAAACTCAAAAATGTCTGACCCCAAAGGGGGAACCACTAGCTCTGTGGAATAATTTAAACAAGGAGAACTCTCTCTCCTTCCTCCTAGGTTACCAACCAAAGTGCCAAAAATTCCAGAGCAGTAGATTAAGGCATTAAAGGAGTTCACAGCTATAATTCTGTGTTTCCTAGTTTACTAAAGTGTAGCCACACCCCACTAGTGGTCCCCAAAATGATTTTAAGCAGCCTATAGGTAACCATTTTTTATTTAAGCAATGTTTTATTTTAGTGTATCTCAGGATATGCATGCATATGAGTATGTATATGTATGTATGTGTATATACATAAATTCAAAATTCCTTTATTTTCTAATCCATGATTTTAGAAATCTTAAGAAAAAAATATATAATAAAAATCTATTAAAGTGTATTAACTAACTTACAAAGGGGGCATGGGAATGACAAAAGTTTGATAAACATTAATAGTTACTATTACATTAGAATTATAAACAAAGAACCTAGATTCCAATCCTGTAGCAAAAGAAATGAAAAGCCATATAACCAAGCAAGTTAATTAACTTGCCTAAGTTTGAGTTTTTTCTTTAATAAAATAAAGCTTTGATAGTCTGTGTTTGTGGATCCCTGTCTGGTGGCACTTGTGCTCTTATCACCAATTTAATCTTAGTGAAAAAGGAGTTTCTCAGATTTGTTCTGGCATCTGGATAAGTCCCCCCAGGGAATTCTCACAGAGGCCAGACTAGTTTGAATGTGGAAAGCCAAAAACATGAAAAATTTAGGGCCCAAATAGGGCATAGAGGAATAAGACCAAAATCCTAGGTAGATAAAAGGTGGGAAAAACCTATAAAAGATCAGGGTGAGATGAGTCAAAATGACTTTTATCCAATTTACATTTCCATTAAAGTCACCAGAATTTTTAAGTCACGTTATTTCTCTTGATTAAAAAATGTGATTCTTTAAACAAGGAAAGATAAAAAGTGACTTAAAATTTTTCAGACAAACATTTAAAACCTCCACACAGAAAAAAAAATTCTGGAAATACAAATTTCTTTTTTTAAGATTTTATTTATTTATTTGACAGAGAAAGAGACAGCAAGACAGAGAGCACATGCAGGGGGAGGCGCAGAGGCAGAGGGAAAAGCAGCTTCCCACTAAGCAGGGAGCTTGATGAGGGACTTGATCCCGGGACTCCAGGATCATGACCCAAGCCAAAGGCAGGTACTTAATGGCTAAGACACCCAGCCGCCCCTGGAAACTAAAATTTCTATTTCTGAAATCATATTATGGCTAATCAACATTAACAGCTTTTGTAAACCAGGATGTGCTTTTGTATACTCCAACTTTAGCAGCTTACTTCACTGAGCTTAAATTTCAGTGAGAAGAATTTGATGGTATGGATGATGCCGAGTCTCAGAGAGCTCAGTGTGCCAAGACAGGCTCCCACCTACTCTAAGAAGGACCTGCACTGGAGTTTCAGTGCTGAAGCCATAGTGGTTACACTCAACAATTCATATTCACCATCCAAAGGCCACCTGGCTTCTCACCCCACTTTCATTGACCCTATAATCCACCTGCTCTCCCATACTATCTTCACCAGATCTCCAGTAGAACATGTCTTCTACTTAGAAGCCATGTGGCCAAGGTTATTATTTCCTCATTTATTAAATGAATGGACTCAAGAAGGAATAAAAATCTTAAGATCTCCATCTCACCAGGATCATTTAGACCAGCCTGGCTCAAAGACCAGAAAAAATGTTTAAGAAAAATGAGAAGGAGGGCGCCTGGGTCAATGGGTTAAAGCCTCTGCCTTCAGCTCAGGTCATGATCCCGGGGTCCTGGGATCGAGCTCTGCATCGAGCTCTCTGCTCAGCAGGTAGCCTGCTTCCCCCTTTCTCTCTGTCTGCCTCTCTGCCTACGTGATCTGTGTCTGTCAAATAAATAAATAAAATCTTTAAAAAAAAAAAAAAGAAAAATGAGAAGAAAACACAAATGCACTGCCATAGAATCATCTTTCATTGAAAGGGGAAAAATGCAAAAACACTCTAAATTCATTTAGAGCCATAGTCTAGTCATTCCAGAATAAGATTAAATCTAGTAAATATCAGTGAGTGGTTCCCATCAGCTGGCAAATGCTTCAGAGAAGCAATAGGTATGCTCCCAAAGACTGGTTTAAATTCCAGCTATGGAGGTTTTATATTAAAGACAACATTTCTGTTCACTTTTGATGCACATATTTTTCAAGAAAAATGTCTACTTCCAATCAGAGAAGAAAGGATCTCTATGATTTCCCCAAAGAGACAAGAAGAAGAAGGTGTTAATCATTGAGCAAATATCATGTGGAAGCTAGAGAATTCCTATTACTTCTTGAATTTACATAACATCTCCCTAACTTCTGGAGACCAAGGAAAGAAAAATTAGGTAGTCAAATAGTAGTGAGAAATGTTCCTCAGGGGACCCACCACCACTCTCCCTGCTCGCAACTCTATTTTAGAGAAGCATGATTAGTCATGTATTGAACTGATCATGGCAATTAAGAATAGAGTGAACTCATAATTACTGCAACTAAAAGACAAGAATGCACTGTCTTAACCATCTGTTAAACATCTTCATGCCATTATTATGAAAAGACTTAGTCTTTACCCTTAGCCTCCTGTCTAATATATAAGACAAACAGTGTTTGTGTCCCTTAAATGCAGGTGGGAGAGTTGTATTAACAAACAGATGGACACATATTACTTAAAAGCAGATGTTGATGATTAAGGAAGATGTGAGGCTAATTTCCTATGCATTGCTATGAAGACAGATAAGATATTTTTGAAATAAGGATGAGTTACAGAGAGAAAAGTAAAAGGAATCCCTGAAGTAGAAAGAAAGAGGTGATGACAGTAATGCAGAAAGTAATAACAAATCAAATAAAAAATCAACTGCCCCATAAGCAGTTGCTTGGTTCTCTTTCTACATCTTTTTGTGCTACAAATTCCATTTTTCCTATTCTGTTTACTTCTGCTGAATTTTTCTACTTAGAAATATTATCACCATCACGGAAAAAACTATATATCATAATCATAACTGGGATAAAATCTGAAAGAATCACAGAATAGGCCTATTTACCATATGGTCTCAACAACCCATGCTAGGAGCTGCTCACTATCCTCAAAGCCATACACATTCACCTTCTGGATTTCCTCCTGATTCAGAACACATTAGGTACTATTTCAGAAATATCTTTGCTGGATTATTTTAAATTATCAATCAAATATACCTTGTAAAATGCCATGATCCAACAATCGGACTCCTGAGTATGTATCTGAAGGAAATATCTGTACACCCATGTTCATTGCAGTACTTTTCATATTAGCCAAGAGAAGGAAATAACCTACGTGTTTTTCAATGGATGAATGGATAAAGAAAATACAGGGTATACACAGACACACACATTCACCCAATCGGAATATTATTCTGCTATAAAAAAGGAGTGAATCCTGCCATTTGGAAAAACATGGATGAACCTGGATGCATTAGGGAAAGTGAAATAAAAAGATATAAGAAAACAAATACTATGCAATATCACTTATATGGAATCTAAACTAACAAAAACAATTTCATAGAAACAGAGAACAGAATGGTGGTTGCCAGGGGCTGGAGGGAGGGGGAAAGGAGGTAATACGGGTCAAAGGGTACCACTTTCCAGTAACAAGAAGTTCTAAAGATCTAATGTACAACCTGATGACTATAATTAACAATATGGTATTGTATACTTTAAAGTTGCTAAGAATAGACATTAAGAATTCTCACCACATACACACAAAATTAACATGTCAAGTGATTGGGCGCCTGGGTGGCTCAGCTGGTTAAACATCCACTGTCAGCTCAGGTCATGATTCCAGGATCCTGGGATCAGGCCCCTTGTTGGGCTCCCTGCTCAGCAGGGAGTCTGATTATGGCTCTGCCTCAGACCCCACTCATGTTCTCATTAGTCATGATTAGTCATGTATGGAACTAATCATGGCAATTAAGGATAGAATGAACTCATATGAGAGAATGTTCTCATTCTCTCATTCTCTCTCTCAAATAAATAAATAAAATATATTTTTAAAAAACCATGTGAAGTGATGGGACATGTTAATTATCTTGACCTTGGCAATCATTCCACAATGTGTATGTATACCAAATCATTACAATGTCCACTTTATATATATGTAATTATATTTGTCAATTATTCCTATATAAAGTTAAAAAAACATAAATATTACCTTAGAAACAGTTTAGCTTGATAAAATGTGGGATATCCGGTTAAATTTGAATTTCAAATAATTTTTAATATACGTATGTTCCAAACATTGCATGGGACAGGGAGTCTAGGCTTTGTTTTTCTTTAGTATGGTTTTCATTTCATTTTTTTTGTTTTTTTTGTTAAGTCTGGAAATTCTCCTTAAAAGACAAATTTCACGCTGCCCATGACTATTGTCATTGAGACCAGTCACAAAGAATATAAGTAGTGAATTGAGGACAAAAATTTATGACCCTGTAGATCATAATGTTTACTATGTTCACAACCCTCCTTCACCCTCACATAAGAATTCTGAATTTCCTATCTCAGTTTTCTGACTTTGATGGTGCAGAATTGAAGAGATGTGTAAGGAGAGAAAGACTTTGGAGGAGTAGTAATGAAGGTACAAATCAAATCAGAATGTACTGAGATTTCCTTGGAAGAGAAGAGAAAGGACAGAAAAGTAAAAAAAGAAAAGTTAGGGTAGGGAGGAGGAGGCAAATCATAAGAGACTTTCAATGATAGAGAACAGACTGATGATTGTTGTGAGGAGGTGGTTGGGGTTACGGTGACAGGGATTAAGGAGGCACTTATTGTGATGAGTGATATCTGATG
The DNA here is from genome assembly GCF_002288905.1 of Enhydra lutris kenyoni. Taxonomy (NCBI): domain Eukaryota; kingdom Metazoa; phylum Chordata; class Mammalia; order Carnivora; family Mustelidae; genus Enhydra; species Enhydra lutris. The sequence continues at coordinate 36,714,332 of NW_019154094.1, read as the reverse complement.
AGTATTATCTATAAGTAATGAATCACTAAATTCTACTCCTAAAAACAATATTACACTATATGTTAACCAACTAGAATTTAAATAAAAACTTGAAACAAAAACATAACTAAATAACAAAACATAGGGTAGGAAGGAAAAGAGGGACAAGGACCTTGTTTAAAACTGTTTCTTTTGTACTTTTGAGCAAGTGAGGTAGAGAGAGACATTTTGGAGGGAGCCCCTCACTGAGCAGGTTTCCAGCAGCAGCAGAACTGCAGCAAGATCCCCCCTCCCTCCCCCAGGAGAAGCAGCACAGGTGGGAGGTACAGAAATCTGCAGGGTTTGGAGATTCCCAGTAAGTCACCTACTTGAGATTTTAAAAAGCCTGGTTCTATGCTGGGTGAGCAGGTACTGCAGACAAAAACCAGGGAGAGAAAAGTGACTGACTGCTTTTCCCTTAGGGCATACTAAGGACTAGGGTTGGCAATCTTTCAGCTTGGAGCTGGAGATCCGGCATCACTATTTTTATATTCATCCTCTAAAGCCTCACCAAAAGCCTTCAAGGAAAGAAAGCCACACAGAGCAATCTGGAACCACTTAGGGTAGGCCCAGCCCCCTAGCAAGGGCAGTACAACCCACCTGGGCAAAGATACCTAAGAATCAGTGCAAAAGGCCCCCTCCCCCAGAAAACCAACAAGAACATCAGCTAATATCAAGTTTACTGATCACACAGAACTGCACAACTCCAGCATTTGGAGGAAACAGTATATAAAATTTGAGGGTTTTTTTCTCATGATTCTTTAATATTTCAGTTTAAAAATTTCTTTTTTCTCTTCCATTTCAACTAGTTTCTTATTTTATCAACTCTTTTGTCTTAATTTTCATTTTTACATTTACATTTTATATACATATTCTTCACTTTTGGTTTCCTTTTATTGCATTCGGTTTTATTTTGTGTATATATATGTTTTCTTTTCTTTACAATTTTGGGGTCTAGTTTCTTCTAACACTGTTTTGCCCACCTGTTTGATTAAATTCTTTCTTTTCTTTTTTGGTTTCTGATATCTTCTGATTTGTTTAATGTATACTTAGCTGGGGTCATGGTTGATATTTTTGTATTTTGTTCTCTCATTCATCTATTATTTTCCAGATAAAATGACAAGACAGAAAAACTCACCCTAGAAAAAAGAACAAGAGACAGTACTAACTGCCAGAGACTTAACAAATATAGATATTAGGAAAATGTTGAAACTAGAATTCAGAAAATCAATTATAGATACCAGCTGGGCTTGAAAAAAGCATAGAGGATACTACAGAATCCCTTTCTGGAGAAATGGAAGAACTAAAATATAATTAGGTCAAAATCAAAAAGGGTATTACTGAGATGCAGTAAAAAAATGGAGGCTCTAACTTCTAGGATAAATGAGGCAGAAAAGAGAATCAGTGATATACAAGATAAAATGTTGGAGAAGAAACTGGGAAAAAGAGGGATAAACAACTCCTGGACCACAAAGGGAGGATTCCAGAGATCGGTAATACCATAAAGTGAAACAATATTAGAATAATAGGGGTCCCAAAGGAAGAGGAAAGAGAAAGAGAGAGGTCAGGGGGGTGGGGGGAGAAGGCATATTTGAGCAAATTATAGCTATGGACTTGCCTAATCTGAGGAAGGACACAGGCATTCAAGTCTGGGAGGCACAGAGAACCCCCTCAAAATCAATAAAAGTAGGTCAACACTTTGACATATAATAGTGAAGCTTGAAAATCTCGGAGACAAAGAGAAAATCCTGAAAGCAGCTTGGGTATAAGAGGTCCTTAACCTACAGAGGTAGAAACACAAGGCTGGCAGCACACCTATCCACAGAGACTTGGCAGGCCATAAAGGACTGGCATGATATATACAGGGTGATAAATGAGGAAAAATATGCAGCCAAGAATACTTTAACCAGCAAGGTTGTCATTCAGAATAAAAGGAGAGATAAAGAGCTTCCAGGACAAACAGAAACTAAAAGAATTTATGATCACTAAACCAGCTCTGCAAGAAATATTAAAGGGGATCCCTTAAGCAAAGAGAGCCCAAAAGTAACATAGACCAGCAAGGAATAGAGACAATATAAAGTAACAGTGACTTTACAGGTAATACAATGGCACTAAATTCATATCTTTCAATAGTTACTTTGAATGTAAATGGGCTAAATTCTCCAATTAAAAGACACAGGATACCAGATTGGATAAAAACATGAGATTCATCAATATGCTCTCTACAAGAGACTCATTTTAGATCCAAAGACACCTCCACATTGAAGGTGAGGGCGTGGAGAAAAATTTATCATGCTAATGCACATCAAAAGAAAGTTAGGGGAGCAAACCTTACATCAGAAAAAATAGATTTTAAACCAAAGACTGTAATAAGAGTTGAGGAAGGACACTATATCATACTTGAAGGGTCTATCCAACAAGATCTAACAATTATAAATATTTATGCTGCTAACATAAGAGTAGCCAGATGTATAAACCAATTAATAACAAAATTAAAGAAACACATTGATAATAATACAATAGTAATAGGAGACCTTAACACCCCACTCAAGTATTGGGCAGATTATCTAAGCAGAAGATCAATGAGGAAACAAGGGCTTTGAATGACAAACTGGACCAGACGGACTTCACAGATACATTAAGAGCATTCCATCCTAAAGCAACAGACTACACATTCTTCTTGAGTGCACATGGAACATTCTCAAAAATAAAACACATAATGGGTCACAATTCAGGTCTCAACTGGTACCAAAGGATTAGAATTGTTCTCTGCATATTTTTAGACCACATTGCCTTAAAACTTGAACTCAAGCACAAGAGTAAATTTGGAAGGAAAATAAATATATAGAGGTGAAAGAGCATGCTATTAAATAATGACGGGGTTAACCAGGAAATCAAAGAATTTTAAAAATTCATGGAAACAAACAAAAATGAAAACACAACTTTTTAAAACCTTTGGGATGCAGCAAAGGCAGTGTTAAGAGGGAAGTACATAGCAATATAAGCCTTTCTCAAGAAACAAGAAAGGTCTCAAATACACAACCTATCTATACACCTAAAGGAGCTGGAGTAAGGGTAACAAATAAAGCCTAAACCCAGCAGATGAGTATTAACAAAGATTAGAGAAGAAATCAATGAAATAGAAACCAAAAGAACAGTGGAACAGATCAATGAAGCTAGGAGCTGGCTCTCTGAAATAATTAATAAAATTGAGAGACCCCCTAGCCAGACTTTTCAAAAAGAGAAAAGTAAGGACCCAAATTAATAAAATCATGAATAAAAGAGAAGAGCTCACAACCAACACCAAGGAAATACAAACCATTACAAGAACATATTATAAGCAGCTATATGCCAACAAATTAGGCAATCTGAAAGGAATGGATGCATTCCTAGAGATGTATAAATGACTGAAACTGAACCAGGAAGAAATAAAAAAAACCTGAAGAGACCCATAACCAGTAAGGAAATTAAAGCAGTAATCAAAAATCTCCCAATAAACAAGAGCCCAGTGCCTGATAGCTTCCCAGAGGAATTCTACCAAACATTTAACAAAGAATTAATATCTATTCTTCTGAAGCTGTTTCAAAAAAATCAAAATGGAAGGAAAACTTCCAAACTCATTTTATGAGGCAAGCATTACCTTGATCCCAAAATCAGACAAAGACCCCACCAAAAAGGAGAAGTACAGACCAATATCCCTGATGAGCATGCCTATGCTACCTAGAGCAATCTATGCATTCAAAGCAATCCCTATCAAAATACCATCAACTTTTTTACAGAACTGGAACAAATTATCCAAAAATCTGTATGGAACTAAGAAAGACCCCAAATAGCCAAAGCAATCTTGAAAAAGAAAAGAAAAGCTCTCTGTGTTCTTCTCTAGGATTTTGATGGATTCCTGTCTCACATTCAGGTCTGAGTCTATTTCTGTATATGGTGTAAGAAAATGGTCCAGTTTCATTCTTCTGCATGTAACTGTCCATACTTTATATGTTTCTAAAAATAAAGCTACCCTATGACTTAGCAATTGCACTACTTGCCTATTGACCCCAAATATACAAATGTAGTGATCTGAAGGGGTATCTTTATCCCAATGTTTATAGCAACAATGTTCACAATAGTCAAACTATGGAAAGAGCCCAGATGTCCGTCAACTGATGAATGGATAAAGATGTGAGTGTGTATACACACACACACACACACACACACACACACACAGGAATATTACTCAGCCATCAAAAAAATGAAATCTTGCCACTTGCAATGACATAGAATGACTGGAGGGTATTATGCTAAGCAAAATAAGTCAATCAGAGAAAGACAATTATCACATGATTTCACTCACATGTGGAATTTAAGAAATATAGCAGAGGAGCATAGAGGAAGGGAGAGAAAAATAAAACAAGATGTATTCAGAGAGGGAGACAAACTATAAGACTCTTAACTATAAGAAACAAACTGAGGGTTGCTAGAGGGGAGGGGGATGGGGAGACGGGTAACTGGGGGATGGGCATTAAGAAGGGCACATGATATAATGAGCAGTGGATGTTATACTAAACTGAGGAATCACTGAACTCTACATCTGAAACTAATAATACACTATATGTTAACTGATTAAAAAAATATTCTCCCTCCCCCTCTCCTTTTTTCCCTTCCCACCCTTCTTACTCTCTCTCTCTCAAAAAAATATATATACAATAAAACTAAAAAGGGAAAAAAAACCCTACCCTATGATCCAGCTATTCTACTTTTGGCCATTTACTAAAAGAAAATAGCAACACTAATTTGAAAAGATACATGCATCCCCATATTCATCATGGCCTTATTTACAATAGCCATGATATAGAAACAACCAAAGTGTTCATTGATGGATTTAACAAAATGTAGTGTATATATCGAATAGAATACTATTCAACCATAAAAAAAAAAAAAATCTTGCCATTTGTGACAATGTGGATAGACTGTGAGGGTATTATGCTAAGTAAAATAAGTCAGACAGAAAAAGGAAAGCATAGTATGATTTCACTTATGTGTAATCTGAATCTGAAAAACAAATAAACAAAAACAAAAAATGAAACTGAAAGAACCAGAGAACAGATTGATGGTTGCCAGAGGTGGTGAGTAGAGGGTGGGTGGAATGAGTCAAGTGGGTCAAATGGTGCAAACTTCCAGGTGTAAAGGAAATAAGTCCTGAGGATGTAACATATAGTAGGGTGACTAAAATTATCTATACTGTATTGTATATTTAAAATGTGCTAAGAGAATAGATTTTAGAAGTTCTTATCATAAGAAAACATTTTCAAATTGCAGTAAGAGATATTAACTAGACTTACTGTGGTGATAATTTTGTATATATACAAATAGCGAATCATGTTGTACACATGTTGTACACTAATATGCCATACATTCATTATATCCCAACCAAAAAAATAAAAATCATAACAGATCATATATGGATTTAAAAAAATAAAAATAATTTAATCGGTAGATGTTATCAATATTAACTAGTACATTAATCAATTTTTTAGCATATCATATCTAGTAGTGGGGCAAGAAAAATACTAGCCTGAGGGCTAGAAGAATCTGAGAAAAGGCAAAACAACTGTCTGGTATAAAATTAGAACTACATTAATAATAAGTTTGACATGAGCAAGTTTGCAAATATTTTATTAAAGCAGAAAGAATTCATTCTCTTAAATATCCACTATTTCCCTTAATTTAATACTATTTCCAGCTCATGTTGACCTCTTGGAGGTAAAGTCTAATTCGCCTTTCAGATACATTTCACTCACTGAGTGCTCAGAAGTATAGCAAATTGGAGGAATGGAGAAATAAAGACAGAAATGGGGACATGAGGAAAAAAAAATCACAGTCTACAAATGAGCCAGGAAGAGCCAGGAAGGGGATAGGAGGTTAGTCGCTGGGCGGGGGATCATTATAGTCCTGACAAAAATAGGAACAGGAGGTAAGGTTTTCAAATATAAAGTTGAAAGTGAATTATTAAGAGCTGAACAGGTATTATTAAACCCTGATTATTCATAAGAGAGAACACATTACTTCTGTCAATAAAGGCAGTGCCTGGATATGACTGGAAAGTATCAGTGTTTAGGAATAACTTTAGCTACAGGATAAACTACAGGTTGGTTCTATGTTCAATCCCTAATTCGTGATGTCAGTGTCCTCCTTAAGCTTTCTTTGCGTGGTTTGCTTTAGTTTGGGGAATGAGGATATTGTATGTGAGAGATAAGTATTAGAAGGCATTTCAGACAGATGATGCAGATGTTGAACCTGCAAGGTTGCCATGCGACTGTGTGTATGCAAGCGGTCCCTGTTGAGAAGCAGCCAACAGTCTATTTTTGGTGCTCCTCCTTGGAAGAATTGCTCCTCCCAATGAAATGTTCCCCAAATGGCAAGGGCCATCCTGCTTTCTCCCCAGGTTCTAGCCTCACCTGGCTTTATGGTGCCCAGGAACTCTCTATGCTCCATTCTCATTCAAAATGTGCATGTTTTGTATATTAATCCCACAAGGAAGAGATCACATGTGAACAAAGAAAGGGACTTTCAATGGGTCACAATGCTGTTATCCATCTGGAGTTATATTTGAATTCCAAAACACATTTAGGAGTTCTGGCAATATCAGTTGCTGGGTGGAGTGGGACAGCAGTGGTTGTGGAGCATCAACTGGCTTTCCAAAAACACACCACTTGGATGACTGCCAAGCCAATCTTCTAATAGAAAGCTTGTGTTGGGGACACTTCTCAGAGGCTTGGGGAGCGAAACGATCTCATTAGAAAACCAAAGCTCCTTTTGGGATTACTTTACCAAATAATTGATCCATTTCACCCCAGGGTCTCTTCTGGAAACTCAGGTGGCCTAAAGAAGCCATGCTTCGGGCCCCTTCTGGGAGAGCCCACACTGTCCAGGTAAGGAAAGAAGTGTGAAGTTTTCTCCTTCTATTGCTAAGTGTTCCTCCCACATGTATCTGGTTATTGGGAAGTTTCTCAGAAGTTTTTCTTTCCATCCTCCCCCCTCCTTCCCTCCAGCTTTCCTCCATCCAGCCATCTATCTATCTACCCATTCAGGAAACCTATGATGACACCAGCAGCCTGCTAGCTTCAGGAAGCAGAGCTGAACAAGCCCAGCAAGGCTGTTGTCCTCATGGAATGTACGTTCTAAAGGGGGAAAACAAATAATTATAGAATTTAAGGATATGACACAAATAAGTCAGTCTGACAAAGGAAAAAAAACTAGAAGAGAAAGTGACCACTCTCAATAGAACCACCAGGGAAGGCCCCTCTAAGGAGTCAGAATTTTAGCTGATAAACAAAGGAAGAAGGCATGCCATCATACAGAGCATGAAAAACAATATTTGAGAACATATGACTTGTAGAAAAAAACACTTGACATGGAATTGGCTTTATATGTTCAAAAACCACAGAAGAGACTGATATGCCTGGAGCAGGACAGAGTATGGTAAGGTGGGAGAATTTAACAGGTAATAGAATTTATGGAATCCTGTAGACTTGGAAAAGAATATGGATGATATTCTAAGAGTTATGGACAGCCAATGGAAGATTTCATAGTAGGGGAGGACAAGATGGAATTAAGACTCTTAAACAGATCCCTCTAGTTAACCTGTGGAGGAGAAGATGCAGGGGTGGGAGGGGGGGAAACAGCAGGTGGAATCGTTTGAAGTAGTTTTAGCAACATGGGTGTGAGAGGATGGAGGTATCGGTTTGAACATTCCAGTAGAGATGGATAGAAGTGGATGGATTTCAGCTACATTCTGGAGATAGAAACAAGAGGATCTGCTGATCACCTGAATGCACATAATGGAAGAAATTAAAGAAATCAGGATGTTTAGCTTTAACAATCAGAAAATAAGTAGAAACACATGGTTGTGGGAGACACTCATGAAACTTATGTTAGAGATGCTTGAGATGTCCCCACAGAACTGGGAAAATTATAGTTGAACAGTTCAGTCTAAAGGGCAGGGAGGACTGGAAAGCCTCCATTTATACACTGGGCCAATGTCTATGGGAATCTGCATTGTATGGAATATAGAGTATTTTGCTTAAGTTTGTCAAGCAAAATCAACCCACTGTGGCTACATTTGCTAAATCCTATTGTGTAAAAGAACAGGAATGCTAAGAAGCCAAGGATATAATAACTGTTCTCAGAGAGCACACACAGATGAAAAAAACGTATTTAGAATGTTTTGAGTGGGAAATGAATGACACAGGAAAAAACCTAAGGGAGACAGGGCTGGGAGAGCACAGTATCACAGCACAAGGAATAGCATGTATGAAGTTCAGCAGACCTGAGTTTCATTCTTAGGCCCTTACTGGCTGTGTATGCTTAAGCAGTTCTTTCAACTTCCTTAAGCCTTGGTCTCCTTATTCTAAAATGGGCACATCACTGCTATACTCAAGGTGTCAAAGAAATGTACAGTGGAAGATGCTTTGCCAATGTAAGATGGGTGTCCACCACAGACAGGAGCAAACAAGCAAAATTCCCAGAATAGATGGGATTTGAGTTGGGCCTTAAAAAACAAGTAAAAGTGAGAGCAACTGTTAGGGATATAAAGGCAGGATGGTCCACATCAGGATAGCACAAGGAGATTAGCAGGTATTGCCCTCCTCCTCCAAGTTACTAGATTCTTGTGTATCATCTGTCAACCCACAAGTTCCCCTGACAGAATCACTCTATTTGTGAAACTCAATATCTTAATCTTTGTGAATGAGTCTCAGGTAACTTGAGATAGGTGACTGTTTCCTGTTCAGAATGTAAGAAAAATAACAGTTGACCTTCATTTCCATTACAAGGAACTTGTAGCCCACTAAGACTATCTCTCTCTCTCTATATATATATAGAGAGAGAGTTAGAGATATATATATATAGATATATATAGATATATATAGATATATATAGATATATATATCTCTCTCTCTATATATATAGATCTTCTATATATTCCATATATTCTATACTCAATATTCTTTCTATATAACCATATATTAATCTCTCTATGTATACATCTAGATATATATAGATATAGATATATTAATCTCTCTTTATAGATATATAGATTAATATATGGTTATGTAGAAAGAATATAGAGTTATATGTATTTTTTCTTTTAAATTCATAGTTTATAGAGGGAAAATACAGTTATACATGTAGGTTGGATAGTCAATATATATAAAGCCCAACATATTATCAGTATATAAATTCTTGACATAAACCTAGTGTAAATGCAAAGACAATAAAAACTCTTCGTTTTGTGCAAGGGGGTGGTCAGAATGAACTTGGCCATTTGAATGTAGTAAAACCCAAAGGTTACAAGATTGGAGTAGGTCTTGTTCAGGATCATCCCTGAAGTATATGGTTTTCATTTGACACCATGTTATACAGGCTTTGTACAGTAAATTACAACTTCAGGATAAGTGATCTTCCTAAGAGAGAAGTCCCCATCCAGCCTTCTATACTCACGGGCACAGGGGTTTATCTTCAGAGCTGTAGAAAAGGAAATGTCATCAAAACACATTCCCTGGCTCCACCAAGAACAACATTTTCCCAGTCACAATAATGAAAACGCTGTTTGTTTGGAATCAATCCATACAAAAGGTGCAGAAGACTTAATTAAGGTTATACTGTAGAATGTAAATGTTATCAGGCTTAACATTAAAATTGCTAGTGCCACTGACAGAAGCTGGGAAAGAGGAAATGGGGAAGAGAGCTAGAAGGAAGTGAGGACCAGTATGGGCACAGGGAACTGTTCCATTGTATTAGGACATCTGAGTACTACTTGATTTTTCAGTCATGTGTGTTTTATTTTTATCATTTTAAAAATTAAATATAAATAGAAAAGCAAATCCTTGAAGAAATAACACCTTTGGAAAGTTAAAGGCCATATTTTCTAATTCAATCCTACCTCTGCTCTTTAAGCACAAAGCACTGGTCTATTTTACATATTTGTAGAATGCTTACAACTGTGAATTGAACTGTGCTGCTTGATTCATTATTGAGGCAGTCTCTCTGCATACACCAGAGTTAGGAGCATCTCTTAAAATGTGACTCATAGACCACTTGCCACAGAATCACCTGAAACTCTGTTTATTTAAAAATAGCAACAACACTACCTTCTCAGACGCCATCTGAAACAAGCAGATTCAGATTTCCAACGACGGGGCCCAGAATCCATGCCACCAGTGCAGAAAAGATACTTGTGAGTTCCAGAAAAGATTCAGACTGAAACCCTTGGGAGCATTGTTCTGGAGGTCCCTCATTAAATTTCAGGTTGATTCCACTAGTTGTTTGACTTTGGAAAGGTTCTGGAAAAGCTGGAGTGGCCAGGTTAGGGAGGCTCACCCAGAGATGCTTGGGAGACTGGATAATGATCATCAATGTGAAGTATACTAAACAACTAGCAAGGCTGAACGTGTGAACTTGTGCATCTACTGTCTAACAGTCAAACAGCAACCTTATTTAGAAGGTGTCCCATGTGGTGACTTAGGCCATTTTCCTGAGCTACGAAGAGTCTGATTATCTTTATTGTCTTGTGGGCAGCCGGTGAGTAGGGGTGGTGTGTGCAAGGAGGGGACGGTACAGTAGCTTCAGAGTTTTCAAAGGGAAATTCCAACCGTGTCCCACCTGCTAAAAAATCTTTCAGTGAACCCGTTTTGCCTCCCAGATATGTTAAAACTTTGTAACGAGACAAGAACTCACCCTCGCCATCAATTTTATGCTTAACTATGAAACCAAAGCAATGACAAGAACTTAGCAACAGTACTACATTCTGTATTCCTACACTCACTGCAGACATCATCAATCAATCAAGTCCTTCTCTCCAACTGAGTGCAGTGTACCCTTAGATTCTTCCATACCATGAAATCCCAAGAAACCCCTGTCATTTAAAATAGCTGGCATGAGAACTGATACCTTCTTTCCTCAGTTCTAGGTCATGCTGAGCCATGATTCCCCTGATGTGCCCTGATCTTTCTTCTGCGTGGGACATTCCAATCATCTAGACTGTATACACCTGACTGTCAGATAAACTTCCTTTCATCCTTTAGTACCTTAGAGTTCACATATCACTCCCTCCATATTTTATCACCCTCACTATTTTATCGACCCTCACTATGAGGTTTTATTTTTTTAATCTCAAGCTATTAGTGCTTGATATCCCCATAACATTTGCTAACTCTCATAGTAGGCCATTTTCATTTCATTCACACTAACATTAGTGGTTGGCATGCCCATGTTCTGGCTAAAACTTCACTCCTTAGGGATGCAGACTTGAACCTTTATTGCCTGAAATCTGGAAGTATGCTGCATATTGTTATAAGGTCTCCAATCACTAGTACCTCGTCACATATGACCAGGATCAATAGCTTTCCACAGATGGCCAGCAAACCTTGCTAGTTACGTGTTGGAGACCACATAATGGTAACTGCTTTGTCTTTATTCCTATTTGATAGCTCTTTCTCCCTGATCAAGGCCTGTGTTATACTCGCTAGTTGAGAATCTGGCTTATATAAAACAAAAGTACATTTTTCTACCTTTCTGCCCCTTACTTGGAGCCTCTATCTCTTTACTGCTCATTGATACCTGGTCAAAACATGTCCTGCTACCTTTTATAATTTACTTCACCATAACTGACAGGATTATATCAGAATTTCTAGGGAGTCTGTATCTTATCATCTTCAAGAGCATGGATTCTGGAGTCAGCCTGCCTGTGTGGATACCCAGGAACTCTTTGCTAGATCTGAAATCTCTCTGTGCCTTTCTTTCCTCATTTAACCCTGGTGGTAATAACAGCACCTACCTCATACAGCTGTGGTGAGAATTAGATGGGTTCCTGTATGCAAAGTGCTTAAAACAGCGTGCAGCATATGGTTAGTGTACAACAGAAGATACTTATCACATCATCATCATCATTTAATCAAAAGTTTCTCCAGGGGACTCAGGATAAAGACTACAGAGCCAGTCCTCCCTTGGGACTCAGCTCAGAAGGAAGATGACAGAATGACAGCTGCAGGACATGCAGAAGGAAAAACAGCGAGGAAAGACAAAAGACTGCTTTGCCTAGGGAAGCCTTTTAGGAGCAGCACCATTGGTATAGTTCCACGTTGAACTTAATTCTCATAAGCAAATACTTTCTCAAGCATCTATTTGTAAGCTGCTTAGAAGGTCATAAAACAACATATAGACAGTCCCTACCCACAAGGAACTTGCAAGCTAAAATATCCAAAACATACAAATACTTAAATAATTTTTCTATATAATATGAATACAAATAAAATTTAATATAAATGAATACACACTTTATTTTTTATTTTATTTTATTTATTTATTTTACAGACAGAGATCACAAGTAGGAAGAGAGGCAGGCAGAGAGAGAGGAAGGGAAGCAGGCTCCCTGCCGAGCAGAGAGCCCGATGCGGGGCTCGATCACAGGACCCTGGGATCATGACCTGAGCCGAAGGCAGAGGCTTTAACCCACTGAGCCACCCAGGTGCCCAATAAATGAATACACACTTTAATGGCTATGATAAAAAATAATAATATAGATAGAGATTTTAAATTTCAAAATTTTATATGTATCAATGACCACTAAAATAAGCACAAAAGCCTCAATCAAAAATCAGCAAAGGTCACACAGAAATAGCCCATTTGAGGAGAAAATCCAAGTGGCTAATAGTAAGAAAGCTTTTAAGATTAGCAAGATTTCCAAATGGTAAGAATTGTCAGACATGACAAGGTGATATAATAATATAGGGACTACTATTTATTGTGTGCTAACTCTGTGCCAGACATGATTCATATATTTTACTTTTATTTTCCCCCAAATTCATGACAGTAAATACATCATTCTCCATTTTCAGATGAGATAACAGAGGTAGAGAGCAAATGCAAGACACACGTTTAGTGTGATGCTCAGTTTCATGTGTCAAATTGATGGGACCGTGGTGCCCACATACATCATCACACATTACTCCAGGTGTTCCTGTGACGGTGTTTTTGGATGAGATGAGCATTTAAATCCATGGGCTTTAAGTAAAGCAGATCGCCCTCCACAATGTGTGTGGGTGAAATCTCATCGGTTCAAGGCCTTACTAGAACAGGGGCAGCATTTGAACTCCAATGGTAACTCTTCCCTAGGTCTGCAGTCTGCAGGCCTCCCCATCAAATTTTGGTTCCACTAAAGCCTCCACTATTGTGGTTAATTCCTTAACACGTTCTCTCTATATACACACATGCACGTTCTGCCAGTTCTGTTTCTTTGCAGAATTCTTGCAGAATTCTGACTCATGCACTTAGAATATGGAGGAGCCAAGTTTCAAGCCCAGATTTCCCAACTTGTACACTTCACTGGTGTCCTTCACAGCTTTCCTACAAATGCTTTGTTAGTACAAAAAAATTCATGAAAAGAATCTTTTCAAAGTTCATATATTCTAGGGATTTCTTCTAAGTAAATAGTCAAATTCAAACAAAGGTTTGTGTACACAGCACTTTTCTTAAAGTTAAAAAACTCAAGTGAATTTGAATGTCCAACAGTGAAGGCATTAAATAAATTATGATGCACGCACACGAGTAAATATTAGGCAGTTATTAAATTATGTTTCCAAGGAACAATGTTATGGGGAATTATTCAAGAGATATTAATTTTTTAAGAGCAGATAAATCATTATCTATATGGTGTGATCGGAATTATTTTATTAATGAATACAGATTCATAGACATTCAGAGGAAAAAAATAAAGATAATTACGTAAAAATGTTCGGGGGGGGGGCGTGTTATTTGCTCATTTTCTCCTTTATCATTTTCTATATTTTCCAAGGACTTTATAAAAACTCATGTTTTGGAGTCTTTTGTTGTTCTGGGGGGTCAGGGTAAGAAGGTAGCAGTGAGACCCACAGACCTTCATGAGAGAAATCTGTGACACAATGGGAAAAAGAGTTAATGCAGTGTATTCCAAACTTGTATTCCCTATAAGTTTCCTTTACCTGATTGGTATGTGGGAAACTCAACAAGTTCCTTAACCTGTCTCAGCCTCAGTTTGCTCATTGGTAAAATACAGAAAAAAGCATAACTACAAGGAGTCAAGATGGCAGAGAAGTAGCAGGCTGAGACTACTTCAGGTAGCGGGAGATCAGCTAGATAGCTTATCTAAAGATTGCAAACACCTACAAATCCAATGGGAGATCGAAGAGAAGAAGAACAGCAATTCTAGACAGAAAATCAACCACTTTCTGAAAGGTAGGACTGGCGGAGAAGTGAATCCAAAGCGACAGGAAGATAGACCATGGGGGGAGGGGCCGGCTCTCGGCAAGCGGCGGAGCAACGGAGCACAAAATCAGGACTTTTAAAAGTCTGTTCTGCTGAGGGACATCGCTCCAGAGGCTTAACCGGGGTGAAGCCCACGTAGGGTCAGCGTGGCCTCAGGTCCCGCAGGGTCACAGAAGGATCGGGGGTGTCTGAGAGTCACAGAGCTTACAGGTATTAGAACGGGGAAGCCGGCTACAGAGACAGAGCTGAGGAGTGAGCTCTAAGCTCGGGGTTACCTTGAACCGGTTGCAGGCTCGGTCAGCTCCGAGCGCGGCCGGAGGCCAGGGTGACAGGAGTAATTGGGCGCTGTTCTCTGAGGGCACACTGAGGAGTGGGTCCCCGGGCTCTCGGCACCTCCGGGTCGGAGACCGGGAGGCTGCCATCTTCATTCCCGTCCTCCGGAACTCTACGGAAAGCCCTCAGGGAACAAAAGCTCCCGAAAGCAAACCCGAGTGGATTACTCAACCCTGCCCCTGGTAAGGGCGGTGCAACTCCGCCTGGGGCAAAGACACTTGAGAATCACTACAACAGGCACCTCGCCCAGAAGATCAACAAGAAACCCAGCCAGGACCAAGTCCAATACCAAGGAGTGCAGTTTCAATACCACGGAGAACAGCGGAATTCCAGAGGAGGAGAAAGCTAAGCACGGAACTCATCGCTTTCTCCCCATTATTCTTTAGCCTTACAGTTCATTTTTTTTCTTTTTCAATTTTTTTTTCTCTTCTTCTGCTAAATTTTTTTAACTTTTACCCTTTTCTTTTTTTAACGTTTTTTAACTAGTTTATCTAATATATATATTTTTTTCCCTTTTAATATTTTTTCTTTATTGGTTTCTTTTTTTAATTGTTTCTTTTTTTTCTCTCTCTCTCTTTCTAAACCTCTTTTTATCCCCTTTCTCCCCCCTCACAATTTGGGATCTCTTCTGATTTGGCTAAAGCATATTTTCCTGGGGTTGTTGCCAACCTTTTAGTATTTCACTTGCTCCTTCATATACTCTTATCTGGACAAAATGACAAGGCGGG
>NW_019154094.1:36682594-36698861 GCF_002288905.1 Enhydra lutris kenyoni | reverse complement strand
AACTGCAAGGCTAAAGAATCATGGGGAGAAAGCCATGAGTTCCGTGCTTTGCTTTCTCCCCCTTTGGAATTCCGCTGCTCTCCTTGGTATTGAAACTGCACTCCTTGGTAGGTGAACTTGGTCCTGGCTGGGTTTCTTGTTGATCTTCTTGGGGCGGGGCCTGTTGTAGTGATTCTCAAGTGTCTTTGCCCCAGGCGGAGTTGCACCACCCTTACTCGGGGCTGGGCTGAGTAATCCGCTTGGGTTTGCTTTTGGGAGCTTTTGTTCCCTGAGCGCTTTCCGTAGAGTTCCGGGCGGGAATGAAGATGGCGGCCTCCCGGTCTCCAGCCCGGAGGAGCCAAGAGCCCGGGGCCCCACTCCTCAGTGCGCCCTCAGAGAACAGCGCCGATTTACTCCCGTCACACTGCCTCCGGCCGCGCTCCAAGCGGACCGAGCCTGCGACCGGTTCAAGGTAACCCCGAACTTAGTGCTTACTCCTCGGCTCTGTCTCTGTAGCCGCCTTCCATGTTCTAATACCTGTAAGCTCTGCGACACTCAGACACCCCCGATCCTTCTGTGACCCTGCGGGACCTGAGGCCACGCTGACCCTGCGTGGGCTTCACCCCGGTTAAGCCTCTGGAGTGATGTCCCTCAGCGGAACAGACTTTTAAAAGTCCCAATTTTGTGCTCCGTTGCTCCGCCACTCGCCGGGAGCCGGCCCCTCCCCCCGCGGTCTATCTTCCCGTCGCTTTGGATTCACTTCTCCGCCAGTCCTACCTTTCAGAAAGTGGTTGATTTTCTGTTTCTAGAGTTGCTGTTCTTCTTCTCTTCGATCTCCCGTTGGATTTGTAGGTGTTTGCAATCTTTAGATAAGCTATCTAGCTGATCTCCCGCGACCTTAAGTAGTCTCAGCCTGCTACTTCTCCGCCATCTTGACTCCTCCTATGCAAGTGCTTTTTAAATCAGTTAAGAGAAGCCAAGGCAACAAAATCCCTTAGTGTTTGCTGATCTGGGAATGCCATTTCACCTTCACTAATTGAAACCAGTTTTACTAGATACAGGATCCTTGGTTGACCCTTACTTTCTTTCAGCATCTTGACTATGCCATCCCAAATCTTCCAGCCTGCACGATTTCTGATGACAAGTCAGTTGTTAGTCTTCTTGGAGATCCCTTGTCAATAATGAGTTTGTTTTTTTAATGCTTTCTCATTTTTTCTTTTTAAATTTGGCTTTCAACATTTGAGTATGATATATCTGGCCATGGATCTCTTTGCATTTATTCTACCTGGAGTTCTTTGAGTTTCTTGGGTGTATAGACTAATACCTTAAATCAAGTTTGAGGGATTTCCAGTCATATCCCATGCAAAATTGGACATTTTAAATAATATAGCAACTCTGCACACTAAATTGCCAAAACCCCCTACTTCCAGGGCTTATTTTTGTTTTCTTGTTTGCTTTTTATTTGTTCAGTGACCTACTTGGACAAGTTAATGAAATCTGCTTCTGCCACAGTATACAACCTTTGAAATTGCTCCTCAAAGGGAAAAGTGTTGGGTATGTACACTACTCCCTGGGCATCTGAGCTCATGAGCCCCTATGGCTATCACACTTAGCTGTTAGCCCCCATTAACTGCTATATGATTCCTCTCTCATTGTTGACAATGTCCTGGAGCATAAGTGGCTCCACAGCCTTATCCAACTCAGTTAGGACCCATTTTCAATGTCACAGCTTGGCCAGTCTGAGACTGCTCAGATCTCACAGGACTTTTTGCTAGCTGTCTCTTTCCCTGATTCTGTTAAACTTCTAGTTGGTCTACATTTTTCTTATTGTTATCACATAGCTACCAGCCTAAGGGCACCACTATGAACTGGGCACCCCGAAAGCTTCCTGTTTTCTGACGACATCCCTAAGCCTGAATTTTATCATTTTGTTCCAAAAACAAATCAGTCCTCTTAGGGAGATCTGTGGAACTCTGATTTTTTTTTACCTACCCCCCCAGGCAATATCTCTGTGTAAATGCAACAAGGAAGGGGGCTGAAGGGGCACCTGGGTAGCTCAGTTGGTTAAGCATCTGCCTTCAGCTCAGGTCATGATCTCAGGGTCCTGGGATCAAGCCCTCCACTGGGGGCTTCTCCCTCTCCCCCTTCCCCTTGCTCACGTTCTCTCTCTCAACCTCTCTTTCAAATAAATAAATAAAATACTTTTTAAAAAAAGGGGAGAAGGGGGATGGGGACATAAACAATGGTCTGCTTCTCCCTGAGTGATACCCTGCTTTATCATCAGGGCTTCAGACAAGGATAGTAGCAGCTGGTCTTCTCAGCTTGCCCATCCTGAAATGGAAGGAGGTGCTTACCTATAATCTCCTCCTTAAAAGGAAGCTGAGATGGGTGTTTCAGGACCCAGTATTCTCAGCTTGCCATACCTGGCTGGGGGAGAGTCTCACCCTAGGACTGAGACTGGGTAAGGAAAGGGAGACCAATATTCCTAGCAGCATCTGCCCAGAAGAAAGCCTCTACTGTAGGAAGCTGGCAGATGGGGGACAGGGGTATGCCAGGTTCAAGCCCCTCCTGGAGTGAAACAGTAGCTGTGGACACGGAGTCATGAAACAGAGAGGTTTATCTTCTTGCTGGCACACACCTGGACTATAATTTATAACACAGGGAGCTGAAAAGAGAGGGGAGGGAGCAAGGCATGGCTTAAATGCCACAGACCCTCACTGCTCTCACCAAGATATAGTGGATTTTTTAAATGTTTCCCCATTTTCTGTATGACCTTAGTACAATTTCCTGAGATTTTTAATGTCAGCCATTTAACTGCTGAAAATTATATATAATATTTTATTATATAAATAATAATTAAATATTTATACTTTTATAATTATATATTTATCATACATCAGCAGTTACATGTTTGTTTTATTAGGCAAATGATCCATCCACTATGCTTTTCTTATGGCCAACCCAGAAGTCAATCTGATTGAGTTTTATAGGGAAACAAAAGTTATGGCTACCTTGAAGCCAATAACATCCTGAAAGAATCATAGTGCATGATTGCAGACTGTCTGGATGAAGGGTGAAAACATAATGGCAAAGTCACATTGCTGACAGTTTTTTATATTGGTGCCATACTCCACTGCTCTCTCACATAAACTTGGCGCACCAGCAAAAAGAAAGAACGCCACTGAAATACAGCCTACAAGTCAATCCAGAATTCTCTCCTGCCTTGAAAATGAAACTCCCAATACCTAACTCCAGCATTAAGCCACTTAGAATGCAAGCACCTGCTAGAGGCTGCAGAGAATAAAGCAAACAAACAATTCCACTTAAATGTCTTAGACTCAGTCCTATAAGCCTGAAGCCTAACAGTATAAAAAACCTACTTTGAAATTTTACCACTGAAGAATCACATGTAAAAATACACCTTTCTACGGAAGCCCTTCAAGGCAGCAATAAAAGACCCAGAGAGAAAAAAAGTAAAAATCTTTTACAAAAACCAAACCAAAACAAAACCAAAAAAACCAACCTGGTAGCAAGTAACTTTAAATGTCAGGCAGAAAATGCAAGATTAGGCCATTTGGAAGCTTGTAATTTATTTAACATTGAAATCTCAAAATCAATTTTATACTTTACCTCAAGTTAGAGAAGTTATCACAGCAGAGGGGCAAAATATTGGAAAACCTTCACTCTCCAAGTACTGTAATTTAGCTACAGAATACCTAACTAATGGCAGAAGAACAGCAAGGAGTAGTACAAAGAATTAGAGTAATAAAGGTATGGCAGACCAAAACCCCAGGAAATGCTTCAAGAAAGCAGCCCCAGGGAGCAGGGGCTGAGAGAGAACTGGCACAGTATAAATGTCAAAACCACTTCCATGGGAGGCCCAGAAACATGACCATCTCCTAGGAATCAGCTCTGGAGAAGCATAGTGTTAGCATCATCTTGAGAAGACAAAGACAAGATGTCTTCTTTCCATTTTAGGAGGAACCCCTGAGGCCATACCTTGAACCAAATGTTCCTCTGCTTTAACATGAGCTTTGGCTATGAGGGCAGGGGCTGGTGATTTGAGGACAGAACTCTAGAAGGGATTCTGATCCTTTTCCCCACCATGAACGTCCTCCAACTGTTATCCTCAAGAATTTAGTGATGGTCTTTTTTTTGAAGGAATATAGCCAGAAGACTTATTTATAGGTAGTATTTAAAGGTCTTAATATCTAGCTACCTAGATAAGATAGCTAGATATCCTAATATCTAGCTACCTCTCCATGCCTGAGAGGCCACCAGGCTCCCAACCCTACAGCCATAGGCAACTACATGCACTGTGGTTGTTGGTCCCCACAACCAGCCTGGAGGTCCTTTGCCGCTTCCTCCTCATAGTTAATCCTTGTTTTGTTAAGACTCATCTCTTAAATATGGTCCACCTTTCACGGCTTTAGGGCCATCTCCCCTGGATTCACCCAGCTGTTTCTTCACAGTTGTAATCTTAACTTTTCTCATCTCCAGACCAGCATTCTCAAATTTTAGCATTCCTCAGGATCACCTAAAGGGCTTATTACAATACAGATTGCTAAGCCCCATTCCCATCTAAATGAATATGTGTTGAATGGGGCCTAAAAATGTGCACTTCCAACAAGTTTCAGGTAATGTAGCTTGTCCAGAAGGCACTTTCAGAACCAGAGTTCTAGATTACTAATCCTTGCAAGTGCTAAAGTCTGTATGCACTGAGTCACCAGGATATACCCAAATGTGTAGCACTTAGCAGCTTCTGCTAGTGTTCAGTGAATGAAAGTTAGATCAACAAAACCAAGAAGTACTAACATATATCACTTCACACACTAAAGGAACTGAAGTAACACAAATACAGTTTTTAAAAAATGGTAGCCATCCAATGGGACTATTGCATAGGTAAATGAGAGCTGAAAGCCCTTTATAATTGGCAAATTATCGACTCACTTTTTATGGTCAATACTTGTAAACATGAATGGATACAATGCATAGTAGGAAATCAAGCAAAAAAACAAAACAGAGAAATTCATTAATACCTAGACTTCTGACACAGACACATTCTTTTTCCCAGAAAAGGAGTCAAAGTTTCAGTAATCAACCCAGAATAAGCTTGTCATTCTATTTACTGAGTCTTTTTTTTTTTAAAGATTTTATTTATTTATTTGATAGAGATCACAAGTAGTCAGAGAGGCAGGCAGAGAGAGAGAGAGGAGGAAGCAGGCTCCCCGCTGAGCAGAGAGCCCAATGTGGGGCTCGATTCCAGGACCCTGAGACCATGACCTGAGCTAAAGGCAGAGGCTTTAACCCACTGAGCCACCCAGGCACCCCATCTATTTACTAAGAGTCTTAACCTTGAATTCTCTTGGTCAGGCCCTTGGTTTTCTTCATTCCTATTCACCAAGTCTGTGATCATTCTCTGGTTCCCACTAACTCCCTGGGTGAGTACGGGTACTTGATATGTTCTCCAGTAACGTCAGGCTGTCCCAAGATGACTCTACAATTTCATTGCACCATTTTTAGCACCACTGATACATGTCTTTAAAAATAGTTCTAAATCACATGATATCATTCTTCTGCTAAGAACCATCCAAAGGCTTCTCATTTTACTCCATATAAAGCCGAAATTACTACAATAGCTCCTGAGGCCTTACATCATCTTGCCCCAACCCCACTCAATGCTCTTCTGAACTCAGCTCCTCTCTCTTGTTCAAACTTCCACTCCAGCCATGCTGGCCTCCTGGCTGCTCCCACTTTAGACAACTTGATCCTGCACTCCCCTGTTTGGAGACTGTTCTCAGATACCCATATGGCTTTCTCACCACCTTTAGTTCTTAACTCAAATGCTACCTCCTCAGTGAGGCCTTCCTTGACCCCATTCTAAATATTAAAACCCTCTCCCCCCAATACTCTCTATTCCGCCTTACATGCTATATTTTTCTCCATGGTACTTGTCACCATCTACATATTACATATTTTATTTATTCATTTACTTATTATCTATCTCCTTCCACTGTAATGTAAAATGCATGAGGACAGAGATTTTTATCTGTTTTGTTCCCTGCTATACCACTTATGTCTAGAAAAGCTAGAAAAGATCTTGGCATACCGCAGGTGCTATGTTGGACACAGAATTTGCAGAATCCATATCAAGGATAGATTTGCTGCACAACTGTGGGGATTGTGACTAGCTGAAGACCTCCAGTTGTCAACTGCTTCAGGGTCTCCCTCCACTGCAGAGAGCTGCTTTGCCGAGGGTCACATGCATCCCAAGGCCAGCCACCCACAGGCTCTGTCAGTTGGGCTCTGGCACAGCTCACTCTGACAGGTAATGTTCACACCACACTCTTCCTCCTTCAGGTGCCTGGAATTTCTCAGGACCTATATTACTATTTGATGTCCCCCTCCGCCCATACCTGCATTCTCCTTTTGCCTTTTTCACAAATGATGATCTCTGATAAACATATGGTGCCCTAACTTTGTCTCAAAATCTACTTCTAGACACCCCAAACCTGTAACAACACAATAAATACTTGTTCAGTGAGTGAAGATACAAGTGAATATGCCCGAGTCAGGAGTGGCCCAGCTCCTGCAGTGGGTATGTAGCTCAATTCCCAAGAACAGAGGCAGCTGAGCCTCAGAAGTGATGGTTCAACAGATCCAAAGATTGAGGAGAAGTTAACTGGGTGAAGACGGTGAGGCATTTTAGGCCACAAACCCAGGCCAAGAGCTCAGCCTAGAAGAAGACTGAGTGTCTCCAGAACAAGAACAAGGGAAAGCATAACAGAAGAGGAAAACGGAAGCCACGTTTTTTCATCTTCTCCCATAGAAGCCCTTCAGGGCCGATCACAAAAACCTTGATCTCCATGAAAACCATGGCCCAAATTATTAGCAATATTGGTTCCTCATTCCTCTACAAAAAGTTGGGCCTTGTGGTAGGCAGAATTAATAGCTCTCCCCAAATGTCTATATCCTAATCCCTGGAACCATGTTTCCTAACATGGGAAAGGGATTTTGCAACGTTGAGATTATTTTAGATCATCGGGTAGATGCAACATAAAGTCAACAAAAGTAAGGTAGGAAGGTCAGAGCAAAAGTAGAAGATATTATACTTCTGATTTTTAAATGGAAGGAAGGGGTTCTATGTTATGGAAAGTAGGGGTCCTTTAGAAGCTGCAAAAGGCCAGAAAAATGGATTCTCCCTGACAGCCTCTAGAAGGTACAGAGCCCTACTGGCACCTTACTTTTAGCCCAGGATGGGCATCCTCCCCGCAAGA
Source organism: Enhydra lutris kenyoni (assembly GCF_002288905.1). NCBI lineage: Eukaryota > Metazoa > Chordata > Mammalia > Carnivora > Mustelidae > Enhydra > Enhydra lutris. The sequence goes on along the minus strand of NW_019154094.1, from coordinate 36,691,605 downwards.
GATGGAGCCAATGAAAATTTACATACAAAGAAATACACATATACATGTGCATGCATTCCAGTAGCTGTGTTTCTCTTGTAAGGAAATAGCAGTTGAATATTTATATCCTTCTAATAATTGTGGTATGGGCGACTGCCTTCGTATACACATATTGACATTTCAAGAATACCAACTATGTGCTAGGATTATGCCTGGCCCTTTAGGTGTATTCTTTCATTTATTTCACTTTATGCCCATCTTAGCACTATGGAATAAATATTACTCTCTCCACTTTACAAAGGAATGCATACACTCAGGCAGGGAGACCAGTTATGTCTAAAGCCAAGATTCACAGAGATTAGTCTATTCCTCCTCAAGTCCATCATTATTCCCCTAAGATATTTAGGGATTCCTCATCACAAGCCTCTTCCTCCCTCTAAGATTTACATATTTCCACTGTGCCATCCATCTTCCCCCCATACATAACACACTCTATTCCCTCACCACAATCAAATTCTTTCTCCTCTACCCACCTGACTTCTTAACACCTGGCTTTTGTACCAGCTGCCTCTTTCACATGGAATTCTCCTCCTCCTCCTCATCTCTGCCTGGGGTACTACTTACCCTTCAAGTGGTGGCACAGATACCAATTCCTCCAAGATAATAATAAATCACCTCTGGCTATTTGGCATTCAGTGCATTTCTGTTTAATGTTTCAGCCTCAAGTTGACTCATCATGGCTGAGCTCTAGTGGTTCTTAGAACAGCCACACCTGCAGGTCTGCCCTGAAAGTCACCTAGTCCCCAGCATAGTTCTCATCATGCACAGGAGACTCACCTGAGTCACGGAGAAGCCTGGAGTGCCCCAGGAATAGCTTGCTGTGAGTCTGGGCCGGGGCCCTGGCTAAGGGCTCTCAGTCAGTCTTGTCTTAGAGGCTCTGAAAAGCTTTCAAGCTCGTTGTGTTCTCAGATCTGATTCTATTGTCCTGTAAATCAAACCAAGTAAAAACTCATATTTCTCCCTTAAAACAAAGAGAGCACAAGTCCTTAAAGAGATGAAGTGCTCTTATTATGTAGTTAGATATTCTTTTCTTCCCCAGTCATTTTACATGTAATATTTCATGAGCACCTGCTGAATAGAATCTGCCTTCCTTTCTCTGTCCCTGAGATGTAACTTCCATGTGGCTAAGGATTACTTTGATATTGTCTACAACTGTTTGCTCAGTACATACTACAAAGCCATAACAGAAACTTAATACTGATTATGGGATTGGGTAGGAGTGAAAATGCATCGGCTTGCAGTTGTTAGAAAAGAAAATGCATTATATTATATAAAGCGCATTGATCTTACAGAGCTCTCTACTATTATCTAAAAGAAAAATGTTCACTTAGTGTTTCATGGTTTGGGATATTTTTAAATGATAATCCCAAAAGCCACCTCCAGGCATGTACCCTGACTATATTACATCACTAACTGACCTCTGAATCTGTCACATTGATGTCAGCTGATGATGGAGACCTACTTGAGGTTTTCTTATTCCCTGGAGCAGAGTAATAAAGAAGACCTTTTTCATTCCCATTCTCTTTTCACCAAAGTTAAGACCTTAAGGAGTCTTTTCTACTCCATTTAGTTGCCACTCTGTGATCTAAGGGGATAAGGAGCAAGATTCATATAAACCATTCTGTGAAAGTAGAAGGGGGAAGAAAAGCAACTCTCTTATGTTCCAGGACACAAAAAAAATCCGGCTGTTATATCAGGATAAGCTGCAGTGTATCTGCTGACCAGTGCCATGTCCTTAAAGATACAGAGCTAGGTTTCAGGGGTTGGCCTTCCTTAGCGATCTGCAGCAATGACTGATTAGTAGAGCAAGAACAGAGTAATGACAATGATGGCAGTAATGACGGTAACAGCTGTCAAGTAAGAGACCACTTCCTATGTACCAGGTATTAGGCAAAGCCTGCATTGTATCTACTACTCCTCACTAAATCTCAAAGAAGCAATGCTATTGTTATTTCCATTTCACAGATGGGGAAGTTGAGCTCAGGAAAGATGGAGGGACTAACTCAAACCCAGGGATTTTTGACTCTACATCCTGTGCTCTCCACCACTATGGTAGTCCTTCCCAATGACTACAGGTTCCCCATCCGCTCAAGAGTTTACTCCTTAGTGCACTGCTTCTTGAGTAGAAGCCCTTGCTTCCTCTTAGAGGGGAAGGACTTACTTTATGCTGTTTTTAATTGTAAATGTATCAGTATGAGTGATTTGGGCTATGATTTTAAAAAAGAATTAAGAAGCTTAAGGAATGATATAAAAGAGTATTGAACAAGATTTGAAATGAGTTGAAACAGATTTTAGTAACAGTAAAGATCTGTCCTTAATATTCACGCAGAGAAATAGCCCTAAACTAGAATAACTGGTTTTTGCGCCCTATTTCTTTCTTTCTTTTTTTTAAAGGTTAACATGGTAATGTATAAAAAATACCAGATCTAATAGAGTCATAGAATTTGGGCTTAAATTCTGTCTCTCCCTACATCTTGCACAAACCGGGGAAGAAAAAAAAAAAAGAAAAGCATCTATCTCAGTGTACTAATATATACTAAAAATGTGTTTAAAAAAGCTGAAGACTCAATAAAAATGAATTGAATCTGACTTCACACTCAATCTAAGAAATTACATATTCCAAGGGAAATAATTCTGGCCTCTATTTGTTGCATAACAATACCACTGTTGTCATCTGAAGTTTTTTGTTTTGTTTTATTTTGTCTTGTTTTTATTTTCTAGAAGGTGTTGGCAGGTGCTTAACGGGTCATGGAAAAATTGTGTTTTTGGTATGCAGCAATAAGACTAAGATACCCCTTCCAGGCTGACTACTAAATGATGTTTGGTATTTTCAAAACATAACACCAATGCTTTATAAGCAAATACCCATTAGTCCAGATTTAAATTTTAATTAGTAATTGACATTTTCAAAAGTCCTATCTTATACCATTGTTTCTATAAATGTATCATAAGAACAAGCATGCTGTTAGAAAATGTTTAAGCTAATTTTAAGAATAATTTAATGTGGGCAGGTAATCAACTCCTCTTTATGCCCATGATAAACTGAATTTTTGCCAATAAAACATGTGGTATCTCATTTTAAAACATAGCTAGCCACATTAATGCATTTCCTTGCAAGTAACCTAAATCCTTCATTTGAAAAACCTTTTCAATGAAGAAAAATGTATTATGCATCTAATATATGCAAAAGATTCCTCTCCAGGCACACGGTGGTGGAGGGAGAACAGAACAATTCACAAGAAGTTTATTGGAATTACAAGACTCAGTGTAGCAAAACCCACTCTAACAGATCCAGAGTGCAAGTAAGTGAAAAGTTCCTTGTGGGATATGGCACCTTCAATCAACACTGGGCCCTGGGGCCAGAAGGAGACATGTTCATCTGGGCAGAGACTACCTATCTGTAAGAAAAGCTGAAAATGGCTCTTTATGCACACTCCCAAACTAAAAACTCCCCAAAATAGTAATAACTACCATACAGCCGGATGGCCCAGTGAGACAACAGATGTCCCTCCTGAATGTCAATCACCAATAAAGTCTGTGAGTGTTCTGCATGGGATTATTTTTCACTTCAGAGGAACCCAATTAGCCACAGGTGAATTGACAAGTAAATGACTAAAAGGTCAGAAATGGATTTGGCCCCTCTGTGGCCAAAACAGAGATTTTTCAATTCATCAGGCACATTTCAGGAAATCTGACTGACAGACTCAATCTAACAAACTGAATGCCACAAGTCACCTAGTTCATTGGTCTTTGTTATTATGTTTTAAATTTATTTTGGGTTAATGATTTGTTGTGTCTCTAAGCCTAAGCTAAAAGAACTTATAAGATCAAGTATATGGATAAAGAATACAGTGTAATATTTAATGGGTATACCATCAAAGAAAGGTGTTTTTCTATATGTAATATATTATAATTCATAAAAAGTATTAGTTACATCAGTAAAGGTCTCTGAGACATGCTTTTATAATATCTAGGCTACTTCCAAATGTCTTTTGCCTATGATAAGCAGTGGTAGCTTCTCAGCTCTTCTCCTTTCCGGAAAACTGTATTTCCCTTAAGGCACTAATTCATTCTGATTTTCCAGGTTGGCTCCAATATGATGTAATCTTATTTTTCTCCCTGAAGCCAGTTCATTAAGTTAAAAACTAAATGTCATTTTGTTGCCTTTGTTCTACTCTTTAAATAAACAAACTCATGAAATGGAAAATAAAAAGCCTTTGTCTGCCATGTGCCCCAAAATATGGTCATCTTACAAATGCAAAGACATTACACAGTGTAAAGCAGCCAATGCATAAATGATGCTTGCAAACTGAGCTCTAGGGTTTCATAACTACTTAGCCCACTGACCCAGATAAACAGCAGCCATTTGCCCTTCACCTTCTCTCCAAGGGGGGAAAACGCATGTCAATAAGAAAAACAATCAAAACCTTCATCAAAAACTACCTGAAAATGTAGACTTCAAAGATGAAGAAAGAATAAAGAGCAAGACAGCACGGTACTGGCACAAAAGCAGGCACATAGACCAACGGAACAGAATAGAGGGTCCAGATATGGACCTTTAACTATATGATAAATAATCTTCAACAAAGCAGGAAAAAATATCCAATGGAAAAAAAGATAGTCTCTTCAGTAAATGGTGCTGGGAAAATTGAACAGCTATGTACAGAAGAATGAAACTCGACCATTCTCTTACACCACACACAAAAATAAACTCAAAATGGTTGAAAGACCTCAACGTGAGGCAGGAATCTATCAAAATCCTATAGGAGAACATAGGCAGTAACATTGGCCTTCGACATTCGCCACAACTTCTTTCAAGAAACATCTCCAAAGGCAAAAGAAACAAAAGCAAAAATGAACTTTTGGGACTTCATCAAGATCAAAAGCTTCTGCACAGCAAAGAAAACAGTCAACAAAACAAAGAGGCAACCCACGGAATGGGAGAAGATATTTGCAAATTAACAGGTCAGGAAACAAGTGTTGGAGAGGATGTGGAGAAAGGGGGAACCCTCTTACGCTGTTGGTGGGAATGCAAGCCACTTTGGAAAACAGAGTGGAGAATTTTTGAGGAATTAAATTAAATTAAATTATATTAAATTAAATTTTGAGGAAAAAATTAAAAATAGAGCTACTGTATAACCTGGTAATACCACTACTGGGTATTTACCCCAAAGATACAGATGTAGTGAAAAGAAGGGCCATCTGTACCCCAATGTTCATAGCAGCAATGGCGACAATCGTCAAACTGTGGGAAGAACCCAGATGCCCTTCAACAGATGAATGGATAAAGAAGATGTGGTCCATACATACAATGGAATATGACACAGCCATGAGAAAGGAAGAATACCCAACTTTTATATCAATGTGGACAGGACTGAAGGAGATTATGCTGCGTGAAATAAGTCAAGCAGAGAAAGTCAATTATCATATGGTTTCACTTACTTGTGGAACATAAAGAATAACATGGAGAACACTAGGAGAAGGAAAGAAAAAGTGAATTGGGGAAAATCAGAGGGGGAGACAAACCATGAGAGACCGTGGACTCTGAGAAACAAACTGAGGGTTTAAGAGGGGAGGGGGGTGGGGGAATGGGTGAGCCTGGATGTGGGTATTAAGGAGGGCACAGATTGTGTGGAGCACTGGGTGTGGTGCATAAACAATGAATCTTGGAACACTGAAAAAAAAATAAAATTAAGATCTTAAAAAAAATAAAAGGCAATAATAATAATATTTTTTAATGAAAAAAAAAAAAGAGGACCAAAATAGGGAAGAGAGAGAGGAAGGTCTTGTAATGACAGCTGAGAATGGAATTCCCTAAGAAATTATCCAGTTAAGTCAAGATTTATGATTCAGTGTTATCAGTACTAACCACCACTCCCTTGGGGACCTCAGAGATTTGCCAAGATATAGGTTGAGTGCTCTGTCTACTCCCAAAATATGTACTTCCTTCCATCCTTGACAAATAAACAATAGTCTTATTCAGAAAATGCTTCTCAATGAATCAAGCACTCTCCTCAGAGAACATACCCTTGGCAATAAGTAAGAAAGAATGTGTCTTTATTAAATATTTGTTTAAATAGTTTACAAGGTTCATTTAATGACTACAAATCATGGGATAGGGCCAGCCTCAAATCAAAAGCCATACATATCCACAAATACATTTCTTGGGGTGGGGGGAGACTGCCACCAAGACACAGGTGTATGGGACCAATATATCTTATTGAGTAATTTGAAAGACATGGCAAGATAGTCAGGGAAAGCAACAATCAAAGAAATTCATCAGGGTGGGCTATGTAATAAGATATAAGTGCCTCTTTTACTCCACAGTGAGTGGAGCGGGCTCTCCTTTGGAGCCCAGACTCCCAAGTTTAAAAATTAGGACATATCTCTATCTGGGTATCTTTACTCACTATAGTCAGAAAAGGGTATCTTGATAGGAACACTGAAGACAGCTAAAGAAGAAAAATGTCACTGAGCATTATAGTAAGCTTCTAGGGAGGGCCTACCAACCCAATTCTATCAACTCACCTGGTGACCTAGCAGTGGTGTAGTTCATAAATGCAGGAATATTTGTTCTTCATTCACTGTATCATAAAATAGAAAGGCTATACTTTCATTAAGGACACCCTCAACCACAGAACCCACCTTCATCCAAACTCAGATACATGTTAAATGTCAGGGACCCTTTGCCATCTCTGTAAACGGCCACAATTTTAATTAGCTCACTTAGAAATTGCTGGGGGGTTGTGCAGAGAAAAGAAAGAAAAAGTAAAAGAAAATAACCCGGTACAAATTCATATGAAAACTCAGCAATACTCAGTAAATACTCACTTTGAAAATGAAGTAAATTAGAAAATAAAACACTGGAGAGATTGAAAGACTGCAAGTCATTGAGAATGTTGAAAGTCATACAAAGGATTTTATTCTTTATCTTAAATCAATGAGAAACTATGGAAGCGTTTAAAGCACAGTGGTAACATGATTCATTTTGTCAACTTCAAAGATGACTGTAGTTGAATGAAAACAATGCATTAGAGTCACAAGCTCATGTGTGCAATATCATCCATCCTCCATTTTGAAGCTCAAATAAAAAAATGAGTCTTGTACGTTTTCCTTACTTCCTTGACTGGAAGTTCCATGAGGGCCAAGAACTCAAGTCTTCACAATTTTTTTTAATCTCCTCAATGACTACCTAAATGAATGCAACTTAATTAATTAACATATGTGCTGTTCACCTGTAAAAATTCTCAAAAAGGGATGAGAAGGGGGGGAATTGCTTTCTCATATTGGAACAAGACCCACCATGCATGTATTCAGATTGCCAAGCCTCATCTTTATGAAACAATTTTCATGTTGAGATAACAAATCAGTGCCCATGTCTGGACTTTTTGCTCTCTTTGCAAACATCTACCTTGATGATAATCCTACTTGTGGTCTTTTCTCCTCTCCTCCTGACATAGGAAATCCTTCCTGCCACTACCTCATTAGTTCTGTGCATAGACAGAGAAAGATTCTCTCCATGACCAAACTTTATGCAGTCTCCTCTGAGCCTAACCAGACCCCATCCTTGGGCAGGCATATCCCTTAAGAGCCAGGTTTTAGCAAAGATCCTAAAATGGTTTTGCCAGAATTCCCCTGCTCATTATCTGATCACCTTGATACCTAATCACATTCCTCGTCCCCCCCACCACCCATCTGACAATGTCAGATCACCCTTCCTGCCCTTAACAAGAATCCCATAAGGTCACTTTAGCCAGAATCCCCTCTCTAATTGTTTGCTTTTAGTAATTTTCCATCCACTGATACCCCTCCTCCCACAACCATGCTCCTTGGCTATAAATTCCCACTTTTCCTTGTTGTATTTGCAGTTGAGCCCAATCTCTCTTCCATACTACAAAACCCCACTGCATGATAGCTGATCCCTATAGCTACCATGGCAGTCCCCTTGAATTAAATCTACCTTATCATTCTTTAACAAGGGTCTCAAATATTTTTTTCATTAACAATACTCAAGAAGGTCTGTAATATTTTCAAAGAGCCAAGTCAAAACTTTCTCTTTTAAGACCAAAAAAAAAAAAAAAGGTTTACATTTTCTGATGGGAAAATCAGTTTGGGAGGTGGGCATTTGGATACATTTTATTATTAGGATGTATGTAACTGAAATCTTCAATTAAGATATTCTGGGCTCAAGATACACTCAGCCAAATATGCTGTATCATCTTTAGCACAATACTCTCTATTCAATGAGAGTCCCATGTAATAAGCAGCCAATAAGTACTTGTTGACAGTAAGAAATCTGGGAACTACAAAGCCTTTTAGCTATCACTGAATGCCTATTTTATTTTCATGTGTAGGGAAGAGAATCGACCCTTCTCAGACATATTCCCAATAAGATTTAAAAAATAAACAAAAGGGTTTCTGGTTTAGTGCAAGGTAACTGAAATTTTCAGTTAACAAAAACATCTTATTTAATGTAAAAATTTTTATGTATTTTTTTTTTCCTATCATCGGTAAACAAAGCTTATTTTCCTATCGGGTAAAAATTCTTCGAAATACATTTTAAAACATACTATACACATAAAAATAAAGCAGAAAGTTAAAAATAAGTGAGGTTATAAGGAAATAAAAATGGAAGAAAAAAACAAACTTGGATAAGAGAGACAGCATCATGAATTCAAAGATCTATCAAATGAATGGCATGTTAAAAACAGGACAGCTGAAGGCTTATGTTCTCGAAAGAATCAAGTCCAACCCACTATAACGCCTTACTTTGGAATTTCCCTTAAGAGAAACCTCTGTAAGCTACAAAAATTCTTTTATATATTTTGTTTTTCCCCATGGTAACCAAAAGCTTTCCAATGAAAGTGTTACTTTCAGTAACAGATGCCCTTGGTATCTTTGGTCTGTTCATATGTTAACTGAAGATCTATCACACTGTCAATCTACATTACCCTTTCATTCTGATAGGTGAT